>NW_026870243.1:137500-140000 GCF_963584025.1 Labrus mixtus
TATCAGGCCTGCTTGTGGTACCTACAGTCTCTAAATGTACTATGGGAGGTAGAGCCTTCAGTTATCAGGCCTGCTTGTGGTACAGTCTCTAAATGTACTATGGGAGGTAGAGCCTTCAGTTATCAGGCCTGCACGTGGTACCTACAGTCTCTAAATGTACTATGGAAGGTAGAGGCTTCAGTTATCAGTCCTGCTCGTGGTACCTACAGTCTCAAAATGTACTTTGGGAGGTAGAGGCTTCAGTTATCAGTCCTGCTCGTGGTACCTACAGTCTCTAAATGTACTATGGGAGCTAGAGCCTTCAGTTATCAGTCCTGCACGTGGTACCTACAGTCTCTAAATGTACTTTGGGAGGTAGAGGCTTCAGTTATCAGTCCTGCTCGTGGTACCTACAGTCTCAAAATGTACTTTGGGAGGTAGAGGCTTCAGTTATCAGTCCTGCACGTGGTACCTACAGTCTCTAAATGTACTATGGGAGGTAGAGGCTTCAGTTATCAGTCCTGCTCGTGGTACCTACAGTCTCAAAATGTACTTTGGGAGGTAGAGGCTTCAGTTATCAGGCCTGCACGTGGTACCTACAGTCTCTAAGTGTACTATGGGAGCTAGAGCCTTCAGTTATCAGTCCTGCACGTGGTACCTACAGTCTCTAAATGTACTATGGGAGCTAGAGCCTTCAGTTATCAGTCCTGCTCGTGGTACCTACAGTCTCTAAATGTACTATGGGAGGTAGAGGCTTCAGTTATCAGTCCTGCTCGTGGTACCTACAGTCTCTAAATGTACTATGGGAGCTAGAGCCTTCAGTTATCAGGCCTGCTCGTTGCACCTACGGGTGTCCCCTAGAGCTCTTAAACTTAACAATGCTTGTGTGTATGTGTGTGTGTGTGTGTGTGTGTGTGTGTGTGTGTGTGTGTGTGTGTGTTTGTGTGTGTGTGTCCTGCAGGGATGCAGCCGGTGTTGTACTCGGTCAGAGCAGCTCTGGAGGGCAGACCTCAGTGGGTCAGGACTGGAGATGATGTTTGTTATTACAGGTGAGGATGAATAAAGAAAATATTGTTATATTTATATTTGATGTTTGTGTAATCACAGCAACTTTGTCTAACAAACACAAACACAACATAGTAAAACACAATGTTCAATGACCAACATCCCACTGTGAAGGCTATCGGGCTGTTCTGATAGGATAGAGTGTGCGCTCGCTGTGGAGCAGGGCGCAGAGCGGGTACATATGCAAATCATCGCCACGCGTTGCTAGGTAACCGAAACGATAGCTGGGAAAGTATGTTTGTATGTGACCACTCTGACCTCTCTCCTGCTGAGGAGACGAGCAACGAAGAAGAAGAAGAAGAAGAAGAGGGCGTGGCTCCATGAAATCCTCCGGGCCCGACAGGAAGTGGGAGAGTTTGGTCCCGTCCAGGAGCTGCAGCTCTGTAACTGCTGTGGTTAGAAACACAGCCAATTGCAGAGCGCCGATACGCTCTGACACGCCCATCGTGTCCTCTCTGATAGGCCAGTGAGCTCACCTTCATGACATCATGCTCATTATCCCAACAGAAATCACTTCTGTTCATCTCGAGGGCGGAGGACCTCCACCTTCTACACCCTGACCTTCACTGTGACCTTCAAACACCACGAGGACGTCTGCTACATCGCCTATCACTACCCCTACACCTACTCCACCCTCAAGGTACTCCACCTATTAATCTATCAGTGTCTACATATCTATATCTACTCCACCACTACCCTTACACCACCCTCAAGGTACACCACCTATTAATCTATCAGTGTCTACATATCTATATCTACTCCACCACTACACCTACTCCACCCTCAAGGTACACCACCTATTAATCTATCAGTGTCTACATATCTATATCTATTCCAACACTACACCTACTCCACCCTCAAGGTACACCACCTATTAATCTATCAGTGTCTACATATCTATATCTACTCCACCACTACCCTTACACCACCCTCAAGGTACTCCACCTATTAATATATCAGTGTCTACATATCTATATCTATTCCAACACTACACCTACTCCACCCTCAAGGTACACCACCTATTAATCTATCAGTGTCTACATATCTATATCTACTCTACCACTACCCCTACTCCACCCTCAAGGTACTCCACCTATTAATCTATCAGTGTCTACATATCTATATCTACTCCACCACTACACCTACTCCACCCTCAAGGTACACCACCTATTAATCTATCAGTGTCTACATATCTATATCTACTCTACCACTACCCCTACTCCACCCTCAAGGTACTCCACCTATTAATCTATCAGTGTCTACATATCTATATCTACTCCACCACTACCCCTACTCCACCCTCAAGGTACTCCACCTATTAATCTATCAGTGTCTACATATCTATATCTACTCCACCACTACCCCTACTCCACCCTCAAGGTACTCCACCTATTAATCTATCAGTGTCTACATATCTATATCTACTCCACCACTACCCTTACACCACCCTCAAGGT
>NW_026870243.1:155000-227500 GCF_963584025.1 Labrus mixtus
GTAACGGCACCGCCAGCGGACAGATCCTCAGCTAAACCACCAAGATCCAAAAGTCTGCATAAGGACTGAGAGGACCTGAACCCTAACAGGTCCTCAGACTGGGACTTGGTCCTGACCCTAACCCTAACAGGTCCTCAGCTAAACCACCAAGATCCAAAAGTCTCCATAAGGACTGAGAGGACGCGCCCTCATCCTGATGTCGTATACCAATCATTCTAACCTGAACCTGGTCCTGACCCTAGCGAACATGTCATCAGACTGGACCTGGTCCTGACCCTAGCGAACAGGTCATCAAACTGGACCTGGTCCTGACCCTAGATAACAGGTCATCAGACTGGGACCTGGTCCTGACCCTAGCTAACAGGTCATCAAACTGGACCTGGTCCTGACCCTAGCTAACAAGTCATCAGACTGGGACCTGGTCCTGACCCTAGCTAACAGGTCATCAGACTGGGACCTGGTACTGATCCTAGCTAACAGGTCATCAGACTGGGACCTGGTCCTGACCCTAGCTAACAGGTCATCAGACTGAGACCTGGTACTGATCCTAGCTAACAAGTCATCAGACTGGGACCTGGTCCTGACCCTAGCTAACAGGTCATCAGACTGAGACCTGGTACTGATCCTAGCTAACAGGTCATCAGACTGGGACCTGGTCCTGACCCTAGCTAACAGGTCATCAGACTGGGACCTGGTCCTGATCCTGGTCTTCCTGGTCCTGAACTCTCTCACGCTGTGGACTGATGCTTTAATTTCCTCTTATCTGTGTTTGCTGTGAGAATAAAAGTGATTTATTTTGTGTTTATCTCTCGTCTCCTCCTCAGAGTCTTTCAGGTGAAGCTGCTTGAACCACATTGAGGATTATTGTAGACCCTTCATCATAGTGACCCCATGTATCTGGGGACCTCAGCTCTTAAACTATTCATGAATGTGCCTGTAAACCTGGACTCCTCAGTATCCTGTAACCCCCTCAGACCATCTGATCAATATATCCAACACAGACTGGAGTTTAAAACATCGTGCTCTTTCTTCAGAGTCAAAAAGGTAATGCAAAGTGTCATCATTAAGCCCCCCCCCCCCCCCCCCCCCCCAGACATGTTTGATGCCAGGTCAAATTTTTATATTCCCTGTTAATTGTTAATTGTCACATTCCTTGTATTTGTAAAGGTACTTGGTAAAAAAAACCCACATTGTGATTGTGATTCAATCACTGCTGACGGTTACATGACCTGATGTTGCAGTGGTAGATCTCACCACTAGAGGTCACTGTAGTTACTGAAGGCTTCAGTTCTCCCCTCATCAGGACGCTTTGTACAAACATCAGAGTTTGTGTTTGTGGATGAACGTCAGTGAACAGAAGTTATTTTAGATGTCTGTTCAGAGACCATCAGAGAGGAAACAAACACTGCTCTCTGATTGGTCACACCAAGTTCAAATCTCAATATGGTAACACAGTGTCATCATCAACATTTCATAGTTTGGACATTACGCTCTACAGTTCAGATGAACCTTAAGTTACAGACGAGTTCACACATCAGGTTTAAACACATTGAACACAGGAAGCTGTTTCAGGGCGTCTCCTCCTCCTGGTCCCTCCATCAGGGTGAACAGATGGTTAGACTCTCCAAGCTGCACACACAGTGCATGAAAGTCTTTAAGTCTTTGATGAGGTATCATGACTCTGAGTTTGAAACAGCGTCACATCATGTGTGTGTTTCAGCTCTATGTGTATCAGCTCTGTGTGTATCAGCTCTGTGTGTTTCAGCTCTATGTGTATCAGCTCTATGTGTACCAGCTCTGTGTGTATCAGCTCTATGTGTTACAGCTCTATGTGTATCAGCTCTATGTGTTCAGCTCTATGTGTACCAGCTCTGTGTGTATCAGCTCTATGTGTTACAGCTCTGTGTGTATCAGCTCTGTGTGTTTCAGCTCTATGTGTATCAGCTCTATGTGTTCAGCTCTATGTGTACCAGCTCTGTGTGTATCAGCTCTATGTGTTACAGCTCTGTGTGTTTCAGCTCTGTATGTATCAGCTCTGTGTGTATCAGCTCTATGTGTTCAGCTCTATGTGTACCAGCTCTGTGTGTTACAGCTCTGTGTGTATCGGCTCTGTGTGTATCGGCTCTGTGTGTATCAGCTCTGTGTGTATCAGCTCTGTGTGTTACAGCTCTGTGTGTATCAGCTATGTGTGTATCGGCTCTGTGTGTATCGGCTCTGTGTGTATCGGCTCTGTGTGTATCGGCTCTGTGTGTATCAGCTCTGTGTGTATCAGCTCTGTGTGTTACAGCTCTGTGTGTATCAGCTATGTGTGTATCAGCTCTGTGTGTTACAGCTCTGTGTGTATCAGCTCTGTGTGTATCAGCTCTGTGTGTTACAGCTCTGTGTGTATCAGCTCTATGTGTTACAGCTCTGTGTGTTTCAGCTCTGTATGTATCAGCTCTGTGTGTATCAGCTCTATGTGTTCAGCTCTATGTGTACCAGCTCTGTGTGTATCAGCTCTGTGTGTTACAGCTCTGTGTGTATCAACTATGTGTGTCTCAGCTCTGTGTGTATCAACTATGTGTGTCTCAGCTCTGTGTGTATCAACTATGTGTGTATCAGCTCTATGTGTTACAGCTCTATGTGTATCAGCTCTGTGTGTATCAGCTCCATGTGTTACAGCTCTATGTGTCTCAGCTCTATGTGTATCAGCTCTATGTGTTACAGCTCTATGTGTATCAGCTCTACCTGTTACAGCTCTATGTGTTACAGCTCTATGTGTATCAGCTCTGTGTGTCTCAGCTCTATGTGTTACAGCTCTATGTGTCTCAGCTCTATGTGTCTCAGCTCTGTGTGTATCAGCTCTGTGTCACAGCTTTGTGTGTTACAGCTCTACCTGTTACAGCTCTATGTGTTACAACTCTGTGTCTCAGCTCTGTGTGTATCAGCTTTGTGTGTCTCAGCTCTGTGTGTTACAGCTCTGTGTGTCTCAGCTCTACCTGTTACAGCTCTATGTGTGTCTCAGCTCTATGTGTTACAGCTCTGTGTGTATCAGCTCTATGTGTTACAGCTCTGTGTGTCTCAGCTCTACCTGTTACATCTCTATGTGTTACAGCTCTATGTGTATCAGCTCTGTGTGTATCAGCTCTGTGTGTTACAGCTCTGTGTGTCTCAGCTCTGTGTGTCTCAGCTCTATGAGTTACAGCTCTGTGTGTGTCAGCTCTATGTGTCACAGCTCTGTGTGTCTCAGCTCTATGTGTTACTGTTGTGTGTATCAGCTCTGTGTGTCTCAGCTCTGTGTCACAGCTCTGTGTGTCTCAGCTCTATGTGTTACAGCTGTGTGTATCAGCTCTGTGTGTGTCAGCTCTATGTGTCACAGCTCTGTGTGTCTCAGCTCTATGTGTTACAGCTGTGTGTATCAGCTCTGTGTGTCTCAGCTCTATGTGTCACAGCTCTGTGTGTCTCAGCTCTATGTGTCACAGCTCTGTGTGTATCAGCTCTGTGTGTCTCAGCTCTATGTGTTACAGCTCTGTGTGTATCAGCTCTATGTGTTACAGCTCTGTGTGTATCAGCTCTGTGTGTCTCAGCTCTATGTGTTACAGCTCTGTGTGTATCAGCTCTATGTGTTACAGCTCTGTGTGTATCAGCTCTATGTGTTACAGCTCTGAGTGTATCAGCTCTGTGTGTATCAGCTCTGTGTGTATCAGCTCTATGTGTTACAGCTCTATGTGTATCAGTTCTGTGTGTATCAGCTCTATGTGTCACAGCTCTGTGTGTATCAGCTCTATGTGTTACAGCTCTGTGTGTTACAGCTCTGTGTGTCTCAGCTCTATGTGTTACAGCTCTGTGTGTATCAGCTCTATGTGTTACAGCTCTGTGTGTCTCAGCTCTACCTGTTACAGCTCTATGTGTTACAGCTCTATGTGTATCAGCTCTGTGTGTATCAGCTCTGTGTGTTACAGCTCTGTGTGTCTCAGCTCTGTGTGTCTCAGCTCTATGTGTTACAGCTCTGTGTGTGTCAGCTCTATGTGTCACAGCTCTGTGTGTCTCAGCTCTATGTGTTACTGCTGTGTGTATCAGCTCTGTGTGTCTCAGCTCTATGTGTCACAGCTCTGTGTGTATCAGCTCTATGTGTTACAGCTCTGTGTGTTACAGCTCTATGTGTCTCAGCTCTATGTGTTACAGCTCTGTGTGTATCAGCTCTATGTGTTACAGCTCTGTGTGTCTCAGCTCTACCTGTTACAGCTCTATGTGTTACAGCTCTATGTGTATCAGCTCTGTGTGTATCAGCTCTGTGTGTTACAGCTCTGTGTGTCTCAGCTCTGTGTGTCTCAGCTCTATGTGTTACAGCTCTGTGTGTGTCAGCTCTATGTGTCACAGCTCTGTGTGTCTCAGCTCTATGTGTTACTGCTGTGTGTATCAGCTCTGTGTGTCTCAGCTCTATGTGTCACAGCTCTGTGTGTCTCAGCTCTATGTGTTACAGCTGTGTGTATCAGCTCTGTGTGTCTCAGCTCTATGTGTCACAGCTCTGTGTGTCTCAGCTCTATGTGTCACAGCTCTGTGTGTATCAGCTCTGTGTGTCTCAGCCCTGTGTGTCTCAGCTCTGTGTGTATCAGCTCTGTGTGTCTCAGCTCTGTGTCACAGCCCTGTGTGTCTCAGCTCTATGTGTTACAGCTGTGTGTATCAGCTCTGTGTGTCTCAGCTCTATGTGTCACAGCTCTGTGTGTCTCAGCTCTATGTGTTACAGCTGTGTGTATCAGCTCTGTGTGTCTCAGCTCTATGTGTCACAGCTCTGTGTGTCTCAGCTCTATGTGTCACAGCTCTGTGTGTATCAGCTCTGTGTGTCTCAGCTCTATGTGTTACAGCTCTGTGTGTATCAGCTCTATGTGTTACAGCTCTGTGTGTATCAGCTCTGTGTGTCTCAGCTCTATGTGTTACAGCTCTGTGTGTATCAGCTCTATGTGTATCAGCTCTGTGTGTTACAGCTCTGTGTGTCTCAGCTCTATGTGTTACAGCTCTGTGTGTATCAGCTCTATGTGTTACAGCTCTGTGTGTATCAGCTCTATGTGTTACAGCTCTGAGTGTATCAGCTCTGTGTGTTACAGCTCTGTGTGTCTCAGCTCTATGTGTTACAGCTCTGTGTGTCTCAGCTCTACCTGTTACAGCTCTATGTGTTACAGCTCTATGTGTCTCAGCTCTATGTGTTACAGCTCTGTGTGTATCAGGTCTATGTGTTACAGCTCTGAGTGTATCAGCTCTGTGTGTTACAGCTCTGTGTGTCTCAGCTCTATGTGTTACAGCTCTGTGTGTCTCAGCTCTACCTGTTACAGCTCTATGTGTTACAGCTCTGTGTGTCTCAGCTCTATGTGTTACAGCTCTGTGTGTATCAGGTCTATGTGTTACAGCTCTGAGTGTATCAGCTCTGTGTGTTACAGCTCTGTGTGTCTCAGCTCTATGTGTTACAGCTCTGTGTGTCTCAGCTCTATGTGTTACAGCTCTGTGTGTATCAGCTCTATGTGTTACAGCTCTGAGTGTATCAGCTCTGTGTGTTACAGCTCTATGTGTTACAGCTCTGTGTGTCTCAGCTCTGTGTGTTTCAGTTCTGTGTGTCAGTTAATTACTGTGGTCAGGCGGGAGCGTCATCGATCGACTCTCTAATTGGTCTTTAACTGTCCGATCCCACAGGCCCATTAAACACAGATTCTGTTTCATGTTGTGAGTTTGTTAATGTGTCAAAGAGTGTGAACAAATAAACCGCAGGACCCACAATGCACTGCAAGCTGAGTTTGGCTGAGAGCTACTTCACATCATGCAGGGTGAAGTCCTTCTCTCTCATGGTACAAAGAGGAGACCTCCTCCACTAGTCTCATTTTGGGTTAGAACCCCACATTCCTGCCCGCCCTGTTTACTGGTTTTGCAGCTTCCTGTTTGGGGCTGGTGGGACGGCTCTTATTGGTTTTACTGGTTTTGCAGCTTCCTGTCTGGGGCTGATGGGACGGCTCTTATTGGTTTTTCACGATGATAAACAACGCAATGTGATTATATTAAACGTGTTTGACTTTAACACCAGGACGTCGGCCTAAAAGCAGCTGTTTGAGTTTGATGAGGTCACGGCCTCCTGGAGACGACCAACACTTCAAAATATGAAGAATTAGAGAAAAATAGAGAAAAGCAGGATCGTCCCTAAACACTGAGAGTGTGGACCTGATAAACATCGTATGACTTCATCAGCTGCTCCATATCTGTTTCTCTGAGGTTACACATGAGTCACTGCGCAGGAGAGCTCTCAGCCTGATAAATTATTCACTCATCACAAATCATAGTTTCATATTCTGTTTGTTAAAACCTGATACACCGATATTTAGCCTCAGAGGAGCTCCCCCCCGTCTCCCTCCCCCACTGTCTGCCTCCATCTGTCCCCCCCTGTCTGCACCCCCATGATGTCTGTCCCCCCCCCTTGACCACTGCGCCACCAGCGCCCCAGATCAGTCTTTTTAATGATGCTCAAATCATCATTAATCAAAAGTGCGGTGTTAAAGCAGCACACACACACACACACACACACACACACACACACAGCTTACCTTCAGAAACAGAAGTTCACCTGCAGCTCTTTCTCTCTGCAAACTGCTGGAAGGACGTCAGAGGCTCAGATAGAGAAAGTTCATGGAGCTCTGTCAGCATGAAGAAAAACAGTTTGTAAGTTTTAATCAGTCTAATGATCGATGTGTTACCTGACACCTGACAACAGTCCTCTCTCCCTGCTGTCTGTGAGGACACACACACACACACACACACACACACACACACACACACACACACACACACACACACACACACACACACACACACACACACACACACACACACACACACACACACACACACAGCTCGGAGCGTCCCGTTTAACTTCTGATGATTTGTTGCTCCATCATTAAACGGTTTCACGATATCAAACACTGAGAGGTAAAGGTCGTTCATCATTTTATTCTTTGTAACGATCTTTTTCCTATTCTTTAAATGTTTATTTATAATAATCAAAGAGACGATGGATATTAAATAAACTACTTTATACAACGTTAGTGTGATGATGACAGAATCGTACTCACATGAGAAAATAGAAATGTGGTGTGAGAAACCTAAAGATCCAATCAGCTGCTCTCGTTTAGCTTTAAACACAGGAAGATATTTTTTTAACTTTGTCCACTTTGTGCAGGAAACTTTGCAGCTCAGACTCAAAGCTGACTCTGCTCAGTCAGGAGCAGCTGATAAAACATGAGATGAAATGTTTTCAGAGTGACTCAGGAGGAAAAGGGTTGTAACAACATCACTCATGATTCTGATTATCTGCTTAACTTCATTCAGCCGTTTTCATCGTGAACACACCATGAACACACCGTGAACATGAACACACCATGAACATGAACACACCATGAACATGAACACACCATGAACACACCATGAACATGAACACACCGTGAACACACCATGAACATGAACACACCATGAACACACCGTGAACATGAACACACCATGAACATGAACACACCATGAACACACCATGAACACACCATGAACACACCATGAACACACCATGAACACACCATGAACATGAACACACCATGAACATGAACACACCATGAACACACCATGAACATGAACACACCATGAACATGAACACACCATGAACATGAACACACCATGAACACACCATGAACATGAACACACCATGAACATGAACACACCATGAACACACCATGAACATGAACACACCATGAACATGAACACACCGTGAACACACCATGAACATGAACACACCATGAACATGAACACACCGTGAACACACCATGAACATGAACACACCATGAACACACCGTGAACATGAACACACCATGAACATGAACACACCATGAACACACCATGAACACACCGTGAACATGAACACACCATGAACATGAACACACCATGAACATGAACACACCGTGAACACACCGTGAACATGAACACACCATGAACATGAACACACCGTGAACACACCGTGAACACACCATGAACATGAACATACCATGAACATGAACACACCATGAACACACCATGAACACACCGTGAACACACCGTGAACATGAACACACCATGAACATGAACACACCATGAACATGAACACACCATGAAAACACTGTGAACACACCATGAACACACCATGAACACACCATGAACATGAACACACCATGAACACACCATGAACACACCATGAACACACCATGAACACACCATGAACATGAACACACCATGAACATACCATGAACATGAACACACCATGAAAACACCGTGAACACACCATGAACACACCATGAACATGAACACACCATGAACACACCATGAACATGAACACACCATGAACATGAACACACCATGAAAACACCGTGAACACACCGTGAACATGAACACACCATGAACATGAACACACCATGAACACACCATGAACATGAACACACCATGAACACACCATGAACATGAACACACCATGAACATGAACACACCATGAACATGAACACACCATGAACACACCATGAACATGAACACACCATGAACATAAACACACTGTGAACACACCATGAACACACCATGAACACACCATGAACATGAACATACCGTGAACACACCATGAACACACCATGAACTAACCATGAACACACCATGAACATAAACACACTGTGAACACACCATGAACACACCATGAACACACCATGAACATGAACATACCGTGAACACACCATGAACATGAACACACCATGAACACACCATGAACACACCGTGAACACACCATGAACATGAACACACCATGAACACACCATGAACACACCATGAACACACCATGAACATGAACACACCATGAACACACCATGAACATGAACACACCATGAACACACCATGAACATGAACACACCATGAACACACCATGAACACACCATGAACACACCGTGAACATGAACACACCGTGAACATGAACACACTGTGAACACACCATGAACACACCGTGAACATGAACACACCGTGAACATGAACACACTGTGAACACACCATGAACACACCGTGAACATGAACACACCGTGAACACACCATGAACACACCATGAACATGAACACACCGTGAACACACCGTGAACACACCATGAACACACCATGAACACACCATGAACACACCATGAACATAAACACACCATGAACACACCATGAACATGAACACACCATGAACATGAACACACCATGAACACACCGTGAACACACCATGAACACACCGTGAACACACCATGAACACACCATGAACACACCATGAACACACCATGAACATGAACACACCATGAACATGAACACACCATGAACACACCATGAACATGAACACACCATGAACACACCATGAACATGAACACACCGTGAACACAACGTGAACACACCATGAACACACCATGAACACACCATGAACATGAACACACCATGAACACACCGTGAACACACCGTGAACACACCATGAACACACCATGAACATGAACACACTGTGAACACACCATGAACACACCATGAACATGAACACACTGTGAACACACCATGAACACACCATGAACATGAACACACCATGAACATGAACACACCGTGAACACACCATGAACACACCGTGAACACACCATGAACATGAACACACTGTGAACATGAACACACCATGAACACACCGTGAACACACCGTGAACACACCATGAACATGAACACACTGTGAACACACCATGAACACACCATGAACACACCATGAACACACCGTGAACACACCGTGAACACACCATGAACATGAACACACTGTGAACACACCATGAACACACCATGAACACACCATGAACACACCGTGAACATGAACACACTGTGAACACACCACGAACACACCGTGAACATGAACACACCGTGAACACACCGTGAACACACCATGAACACACTGTGAACACACCGTGAACACACCATGAACACACCATGAACACACCATGAACACACCATGAACACACCATGAACATGAACACACCATGAACACACCGTGAACATACCATGAACATGAACACACCGTGAACACACCATGAACACACCGTGAACATGAACACACCGTGAACACACCATGAATACACTGTGAACACACCGTGAACACACCATGAACACACCATGAACATGAACACACCATGAACACACCATGAATACACTGTGAACACACCGTGAACACACCATGAACACACCATGAACACACCGTGAACACACTGTGAACACACCGTGAACACACCGTGAACATGAACACACCGTGAACACACCATGAACACACCATGAACATGAACACACTGTGAACACACCATGAACACACCATGAACATGAACACACCGTGAACACACCATGAATACACTGTGAACACACCGTGAACACACCATGAACACACCATGAACACACTGTGAACACACCATGAACACACCGTGAACATGAACACACCATGAACATGAACACACCATGAACATGAACACACCATGAACACACCATGAACATGAACACACCATGAACATAAACACACTGTGAACACACCATGAACACACCATGAACACACCATGAACATGAACATACCGTGAACACACCATGAACACACCATGAACTAACCATGAACACACCATGAACATAAACACACTGTGAACACACCATGAACACACCATGAACACACCATGAACATGAACATACCGTGAACACACCATGAACATGAACACACCATGAACACACCATGAACACACCGTGAACACACCATGAACATGAACACACCATGAACACACCATGAACACACCATGAACACACCATGAACATGAACACACCATGAACACACCATGAACACACCATGAACACACCGTGAACATGAACACACCGTGAACATGAACACACTGTGAACACACCATGAACACACCGTGAACATGAACACACCGTGAACATGAACACACTGTGAACACACCATGAACACACCGTGAACATGAACACACCGTGAACACACCATGAACACACCATGAACATGAACACACCGTGAACACACCGTGAACACACCATGAACACACCATGAACACACCATGAACACACCATGAACATAAACACACCATGAACACACCATGAACATGAACACACCATGAACATGAACACACCATGAACACACCGTGAACACACCATGAACACACCGTGAACACACCATGAACACACCATGAACACACCATGAACACACCATGAACATGAACACACCATGAACATGAACACACCATGAACACACCATGAACATGAACACACCATGAACACACCATGAACATGAACACACCGTGAACACAACGTGAACACACCATGAACACACCATGAACACACCATGAACATGAACACACCATGAACACACCGTGAACACACCGTGAACACACCATGAACACACCATGAACATGAACACACTGTGAACACACCATGAACACACCATGAACATGAACACACTGTGAACACACCATGAACACACCATGAACATGAACACACCATGAACATGAACACACCGTGAACACACCATGAACACACCGTGAACACACCATGAACATGAACACACTGTGAACATGAACACACCATGAACACACCGTGAACACACCGTGAACACACCATGAACATGAACACACTGTGAACACACCATGAACACACCATGAACACACCATGAACACACCGTGAACACACCGTGAACACACCATGAACATGAACACACTGTGAACACACCATGAACACACCATGAACACACCATGAACACACCGTGAACATGAACACACTGTGAACACACCACGAACACACCGTGAACATGAACACACCGTGAACACACCGTGAACACACCATGAACACACTGTGAACACACCGTGAACACACCATGAACACACCATGAACACACCATGAACACACCATGAACACACCATGAACATGAACACACCATGAACACACCGTGAACATACCATGAACATGAACACACCGTGAACACACCATGAACACACCGTGAACATGAACACACCGTGAACACACCATGAATACACTGTGAACACACCGTGAACACACCATGAACACACCATGAACATGAACACACCATGAACACACCATGAATACACTGTGAACACACCGTGAACACACCATGAACACACCATGAACACACCGTGAACACACTGTGAACACACCGTGAACACACCGTGAACATGAACACACCGTGAACACACCATGAACACACCATGAACATGAACACACTGTGAACACACCATGAACACACCATGAACATGAACACACCGTGAACACACCATGAATACACTGTGAACACACCGTGAACACACCATGAACACACCATGAACACACTGTGAACACACCATGAACACACCGTGAACACACCATGAACATGAACACACCGTGAACACACCATGAACACACCATGAACATGAACACACTGTGAACACACCATGAACACACCATGAACATGAACACACCGTGAACATACCATGAACATGAACACACTGTGAACACACCGTGAACACACCATGAACACACCATGAACACACCATGAACACACCGTGAACACACCATGAACACACCATGAACATGAACACACCGTGAACACACCATGAACACACCATGAACATGAACACACTGTGAACACACCATGAACACACCATGAACATGAACACACCGTGAACATACCATGAACATGAACACACCATGAACACACCGTGAACACACCATGAACATGAACACACTGTGAAAACACCATGAACACACCATGAACATGAACACACCGTGAACATACCATGAACATGAACACACTGTGAACACACCGTGAACATGAACACACCATGAACATGAACACACCATGAACACACCATGAACACACCATGAACATGAACACACCATGAACACACCATGAACATGAACACACCGTGAACATGAACACACCATGAACACACCATGAACATGAACACACCATGAACATGAACACACCATGAACACACCATGAACACACCATGAACACACCATGAACATGAACACACCATGAACATGAACACACCATGAACATGAACACACCATGAACACACCATGAACACACCATGAACATCAACACACCATGAACACACCGTGAACACACCATGAACACACCATGAACATGAACACACCATGAACACACCGTGAACATGAACACACCGTGAACATGAACACACTGTGAACACACCATGAACACACCGTGAACATGAACACACTGTGAACATGAACACACTGTGAACATGAACACACTGTGAACACACCATGAACACACCGTGAACATGAACACACCGTGAACACACCATGAACACACCATGAACATGAACACACCGTGAACACACCATGAACACACCATGAACATGAACACACCATGAACATGAACACACCGTGAACACAACGTGAACACACCATGAACACACCATGAACATGAACACACCGTGAACACAACGTGAACACACCATGAACACACCATGAACACACCATGAACATGAACACACCGTGAACACACCGTGAATACACCATGAACACACCATGAACATGAACACAACGTGAACACACCATGAACACACCATGAACACACCATGAACATGAACACACCATGAACACACCATGAACACACCATGAACATGAACACACCATGAACACACCATGAACATGAACACACCGTGAACATGAACACACCATGAACACACCATGAACATGAACACACCATGAACATGAACACACCATGAACACACCATGAACACACCATGAACATGAACACACCATGAACATGAACACACCATGAACATGAACACACCATGAACACACCATGAACACACCATGAACATCAACACACCATGAACACACCGTGAACACACCATGAACACACCATGAACATGAACACACCATGAACACACCGTGAACATGAACACACCGTGAACATGAACACACTGTGAACACACCATGAACACACCGTGAACATGAACACACTGTGAACATGAATACACTGTGAACATGAACACACTGTGAACACACCATGAACACACCGTGAACATGAACACACCGTGAACACACCATGAACACACCATGAACATGAACACACCGTGAACACACCATGAACACACCATGAACATGAACACACCATGAACATGAACACACCGTGAACACAACATGAAAACACACCATGAACACACCATGAACATGAACACACCGTGAACACAACGTGAACACACCATGAACACACCATGAACACACCATGAACATGAACACACCGTGAACACACCGTGAACACACCATGAACACACCATGAACATGAACACAACGTGAACACACCATGAACACACCATGAACACACCATGAACATGAACACACCATGAACACACCATGAACACACCATGAACACACCATGAACATGAACACACCATGAACACACCATGAACATGAACACACCGTGAACACACCGTGAACACACCATGAACACACCATGAACACACCATGAACATGAACACACCATGAACACACCATGAACACACCATGAACATGAACACACCATGAACATGAACACACCGTGAACACACCGTGAACACAACGTGAACACACCATGAACACACCATGAACATGAACACACCGTGAACACACCGTGAACATGAACACACCATGAACACACCATGAACATGAACACACCGTGAACACACCATGAACACACCATGAACACACCATGAACATGAACACACCGTGAACACACCGTGAACATGAACACACCATGAACACACCATGAACATGAACACACCGTGAACACACCATGAACACACCATGAACACACCGTGAACACACCGTGAACATGAACACACTGTGAACACACCATGAACACACCATGAACACACCATGAACACACCGTGAACATGAACACACCATGAACACACTGTGAACACACCGTGAACATGAACACACCATGAACACACCATGAACATGAACACACCATGAACACACCGTGAACATGAACACACCATGAACACACCGTGAACATGAACACACCGTGAACACACCGTGAACATGAACACACCGTGAACACACCGTGAACATGAACACACCATGAACACACCATGAACATGAACACACCATGAACATGAACACACCATGAACACACCATGAACATGAACACACCATGAACATGAACACACCGTGAACACACCATGAACATGAACACACCATGAACATGAACACACCGTGAACACACCATGAACATGAACACACCATGAACATGAACACACCGTGAACACACCATGAACATGAACACACCATGAACACACCGTGAACATGAACACACCATGAACATGAACACACCATGAACACACCATGAACACACCGTGAACATGAACACACCATGAACATGAACACACCATGAACATGAACACACCGTGAACACACCGTGAACATGAACACACCATGAACATGAACACACCGTGAACACACCATGAACATGAACATACCATGAACATGAACACACCATGAACACACCATGAACACACCGTGAACACACCGTGAACATGAACACACCATGAACATGAACACACCATGAACATGAACACACCATGAAAACACTGTGAACACACCATGAACACACCATGAACACACCATGAACATGAACACACCATGAACACACCATGAACACACCATGAACACACCATGAACATGAACACACCATGAACACACCATGAACATGAACACACCATGAACATGAACACACCATGAAAACACCGTGAACACACCATGAACACACCATGAACATGAACACACCATGAACACACCATGAACATGAACACACCATGAACATGAACACACCATGAAAACACCGTGAACACACCGTGAACATGAACACACCATGAACATGAACACACCATGAACACACCATGAACATGAACACACCATGAACACACCATGAACATGAACACACCATGAACATGAACACACCATGAACATGAACACACCATGAACACACCATGAACATGAACACACCATGAACATAAACACACTGTGAACACACCATGAACACACCATGAACACACCATGAACATGAACATACCGTGAACACACCATGAACACACCATGAACACACCATGAACACACCATGAACATAAACACACTGTGAACACACCATGAACACACCATGAACACACCATGAACATGAACATACCGTGAACACACCATGAACATGAACACACCATGAACACACCATGAACACACCGTGAACACACCATGAACATGAACACACCATGAACACACCATGAACACACCATGAACACACCATGAACATGAACACACCATGAACACACCATGAACACACCATGAACACACCGTGAACATGAACACACCGTGAACATGAACACACTGTGAACACACCATGAACACACCGTGAACATGAACACACCGTGAACATGAACACACTGTGAACACACCATGAACACACCGTGAACATGAACACACCGTGAACACACCATGAACACACCATGAACATGAACACACCATGAACACACCATGAACATGAACACACCGTGAACACAACGTGAACACACCATGAACACACCATGAACACACCATGAACATGAACACACCGTGAACACACCGTGAACACACCATGAACACACCATGAACATGAACACACTGTGAACACACCATGAACATGAACACACCATGAACATGAACACACCGTGAACACACCATGAATACACCGTGAACACACCATGAACATGAACACACTGTGAACATGAACACACCATGAACACACCGTGAACACACCGTGAACACACCATGAACATGAACACACTGTGAACACACCATGAACACACCATGAACACACCGTGAACACACCGTGAACACACCGTGAACACACCATGAACATGAACACACTGTGAACACACCATGAACACACCATGAACACACCATGAACACACCGTGAACATGAACACACCGTGAACACACCGTGAACACACCGTGAACACACCATGAACATGAACACACTGTGAACACACCATGAACACACCATGAACACACCATGAACACACCGTGAACATGAACACACTGTGAACACACCATGAACACACCGTGAACACACCGTGAACACACCATGAACACACTGTGAACACACCGTGAACACACCATGAACACACCATGAACACACCATGAACACACCATGAACACACCATGAACACACCATGAACACACCGTGAACATACCATGAACATGAACACACCGTGAACACACCATGAACACACCGTGAACATGAACACACCGTGAACACACCATGAATACACTGTGAACACACCGTGAACACACCATGAACACACCATGAACATGAACACACCATGAACACACCATGAATACACTGTGAACACACCGTGAACACACCATGAACACACCATGAACACACCGTGAACACACTGTGAACACACCGTGAACACACCGTGAACATGAACACACCGTGAACACACCATGAACACACCGTGAACATGAACACACTGTGAACACACCATGAACACACCATGAACATGAACACACCGTGAACACACCATGAATACACTGTGAACACACCGTGAACACACCATGAACACACCATGAACACACTGTGAACACACCATGAACACACCGTGAACACACCATGAACATGAACACACCGTGAACACACCATGAACACACCATGAACATGAACACACTGTGAACACACCATGAACACACCATGAACATGAACACACCGTGAACATACCATGAACATGAACACACCATGAACACACCGTGAACATGAACACACTGTGAACACACCACGAACACACCGTGAAAATGAACACACCGTGAACACACCGTGAACACACCATGAACACACTGTGAACACACCGTGAACACACCATGAACACACCATGAACACACCATGAACACACCATGAACACACCATGAACATGAACACACCATGAACACACCGTGAACATACCATGAACATGAACACACCGTGAACACACCATGAACACACCGTGAACATGAACACACCGTGAACACACCATGAATACACTGTGAACACACCGTGAACACACCATGAACACACCATGAACATGAACACACCATGAACACACCATGAATACACTGTGAACACACCGTGAACACACCATGAACACACCATGAACACACCGTGAACACACTGTGAACACACCGTGAACACACCGTGAACATGAACACACCGTGAACACACCATGAACACACCGTGAACATGAACACACTGTGAACACACCATGAACACACCATGAACATGAACACACCGTGAACACACCATGAACACACCATGAACATGAACACACTGTGAACACACCATGAACACACCATGAACATGAACACACCGTGAACATACCATGAACATGAACACACTGTGAACACACCGTGAACACACCATGAACACACCATGAACACACCATGAACACACAGTGAACACACCATGAACACACCATGAACATGAACACACCGTGAACACACCATGAACACACCATGAACATGAACACACTGTGAACACAACATGAACACACCATGAACATGAACACACCGTGAACATACCATGAACATGAACACACCATGAACACACCGTGAACACACCATGAACATGAACACACTGTGAACACACCATGAACACACCATGAACATGAACACACCGTGAACATACCATGAACATGAACACACTGTGAACACACCGTGAACACACCATGAACACACCATGAACATGAACACACCATGAACATGAACACACCATGAACATGAACACACCGTGAACATACCATGAACATGAACACACTGTGAACACACCGTGAACATGAACACACCATGAACATGAACACACCATGAACACACCATGAACACACCATGAACATGAACACACCATGAACACACCATGAACATGAACACACCGTGAACATGAACACACCATGAACACACCATGAACATGAACACACCATGAACATGAACACACCATGAACACACCATGAACACACCATGAACATGAACACACCATGAACATGAACACACCATGAACATGAACACACCATGAACACACCATGAACACACCATGAACATCAACACACCATGAACACACCGTGAACACACCATGAACACACCATGAACATGAACACACCATGAACACACCGTGAACATGAACACACCGTGAACATGAACACACTGTGAACACACCATGAACACACCGTGAACATGAACACACTGTGAACATGAACACACTGTGAACATGAACACACTGTGAACACACCATGAACACACCGTGAACATGAACACACCGTGAACACACCATGAACACACCATGAACATGAACACACCGTGAACACACCATGAACACACCATGAACATGAACACACCATGAACATGAACACACCGTGAACACAACGTGAACACACCATGAACACACCATGAACATGAACACACCGTGAACACAACGTGAACACACCATGAACACACCATGAACACACCATGAACATGAACACACCGTGAACACATCGTGAACACACCATGAACACACCATGAACATGAACACAACGTGAACACACCATGAACACACCATGAACACACCATGAACATGAACACACCATGAACACACCATGAACACACCATGAACATGAACACACCATGAACATGAACACACCATGAACACACCATGAACATGAACACACCGTGAACATGAACACACCATGAACACACCATGAACATGAACACACCATGAACATGAACACACCATGAACACACCATGAACATGAACACACCATGAACATGAACACACCATGAACATGAACACACCATGAACACACCATGAACACACCATGAACATCAACACACCATGAACACACCGTGAACACACCATGAACACACCATGAACATGAACACACCATGAACACACCGTGAACATGAACACACCGTGAACATGAACACACTGTGAACACACCATGAACACACCGTGAACATGAACACACTGTGAACATGAACACACTGTGAACATGAACACACTGTGAACACACCATGAACACACCGTGAACATGAACACACCGTGAACACACCATGAACACACCATGAACATGAACACACCGTGAACACACCATGAACACACCATGAACATGAACACACCATGAACATGAACACACCGTGAACACAACGTGAACACACCATGAACACACCATGAACATGAACACACCGTGAACACAACGTGAACACACCATGAACACACCATGAACACACCATGAACATGAACACACCGTGAACACACCGTGAACACACCATGAACACACCATGAACATGAACACAACGTGAACACACCATGAACACACCATGAACACACCATGAACATGAACACACCATGAACACACCATGAACACACCATGAACACACCATGAACACACCATGAACATGAACACACCATGAACACACCATGAACATGAACACACCGTGAACATGAACACACTGTGAACACACCATGAACACACCGTGAACATGAACACACCGTGAACACACCATGAACACACCATGAACATGAACACACCGTGAACACACCGTGAACACACCATGAACACACCATGAACACACCATGAACACATCATGAACATGAACACACCATGAACACACCATGAACATGAACACACCATGAACATGAACACACCGTGAACACAACGTGAACACACCATGAACACACCATGAACACACCATGAACACACCATGAACATGAACACACCATGAACATGAACACACCATGAACACACCATGAACATGAACACACCATGAACACACCATGAACATGAACACACCGTGAACACAACGTGAACACACCATGAACACACCATGAACACACCATGAACATGAACACACCGTGAACACACCGTGAACACACCATGAACACACCATGAACATGAACACACTGTGAACACACCATGAACACACCATGAACATGAACACACTGTGAACACACCATGAACATGAACACACCATGAACATGAACACACCGTGAACACACCATGAACACACCGTGAACACACCATGAACATGAACACACTGTGAACATGAACACACCATGAACACACCGTGAACACACCGTGAACACACCATGAACATGAACACACTGTGAACACACCATGAACACACCATGAACACACCATGAACACACCGTGAACACACCGTGAACACACCATGAACATGAACACACTGTGAACACACCATGAACACACCATGAACACACCATGAACACACCATGAACATGAACACACTGTGAACACACCACGAACACACCGTGAACATGAACACACCGTGAACACACCGTGAACACACCATGAACACACTGTGAACACACCGTGAACACACCATGAACACACCATGAACACACCATGAACACACCATGAACACACCATGAACATGAACACACCATGAACACACCGTGAACATACCATGAACATGAACACACCGTGAACACACCATGAACACACCGTGAACATGAACACACCGTGAACACACCATGAATACACTGTGAACACACCGTGAACACACCATGAACACACCATGAACATGAACACACCATGAACACACCATGAATACACTGTGAACACACCGTGAACACACCATGAACACACCATGAACACACCGTGAACACACTGTGAACACACCGTGAACACACCGTGAACATGAACACACCGTGAACACACCATGAACACACCGTGAACATGAACACACTGTGAACACACCATGAACACACCATGAACATGAACACACCGTGAACACACCATGAATACACTGTGAACACACCGTGAACACACCATGAACACACCATGAACACACTGTGAACACACCATGAACACACCGTGAACACACCATGAACATGAACACACCGTGAACACACCATGAACACACCATGAACATGAACACACTGTGAACACACCATGAACACACCATGAACATGAACACACCGTGAACATACCATGAACATGAACACACTGTGAACACACCGTGAACACACCATGAACACACCATGAACACACCATGAACACACCGTGAACACACCATGAACACACCATGAACATGAACACACCGTGAACACACCATGAACACACCATGAACATGAACACACTGTGAACACACCATGAACACACCATGAACATGAACACACCGTGAACATACCATGAACATGAACACACCATGAACACACCGTGAACACACCATGAACATGAACACACTGTGAACACACCATGAACACACCATGAACATGAACACACCGTGAACATACCATGAACATGAACACACTGTGAACACACCGTGAACACACCATGAACACACCATGAACATGAACACACCATGAACATGAACACACCATGAACATGAACACACCGTGAACATACCATGAACATGAACACACTGTGAACACACCGTGAACATGAACACACCATGAACATGAACACACCATGAACACACCATGAACACACCATGAACATGAACACACCATGAACACACCATGAACATGAACACACCGTGAACATGAACACACCATGAACACACCATGAACATGAACACACCATGAACATGAACACACCATGAACACACCATGAACACACCATGAACATGAACACACCATGAACATGAACACACCATGAACATGAACACACCATGAACACACCATGAACACACCATGAACATCAACACACCATGAACACACCGTGAACACACCATGAACACACCATGAACATGAACACACCATGAACACACCGTGAACATGAACACACCGTGAACATGAACACACTGTGAACACACCATGAACACACCGTGAACATGAACACACTGTGAACATGAACACACTGTGAACATGAACACACTGTGAACACACCATGAACACACCGTGAACATGAACACACCGTGAACACACCATGAACACACCATGAACATGAACACACCGTGAACACACCATGAACACACCATGAACATGAACACACCATGAACATGAACACACCGTGAACACAACGTGAACACACCATGAACACACCATGAACATGAACACACCGTGAACACAACGTGAACACACCATGAACACACCATGAACACACCATGAACATGAACACACCGTGAACACATCGTGAACACACCATGAACACACCATGAACATGAACACAACGTGAACACACCATGAACACACCATGAACACACCATGAACATGAACACACCATGAACACACCATGAACACACCATGAACACACCATGAACATGAACACACCATGAACATGAACACACCATGAACACACCATGAACATGAACACACCGTGAACATGAACACACCATGAACACACCATGAACATGAACACACCATGAACATGAACACACCATGAACACACCATGAACACACCATGAACATGAACACACCATGAACATGAACACACCATGAACATGAACACACCATGAACACACCATGAACACACCATGAACATCAACACACCATGAACACACCATGAACACACCGTGAACACACCATGAACACACCATGAACATGAACACACCATGAACACACCGTGAACATGAACACACCGTGAACATGAACACACTGTGAACACACCATGAACACACCGTGAACATGAACACACTGTGAACATGAACACACTGTGAACATGAACACACTTTGAACACACCATGAACACACCGTGAACATGAACACACCGTGAACACACCATGAACACACCATGAACATGAACACACCGTGAACACACCATGAACACACCATGAACATGAACACACCATGAACATGAACACACCGTGAACACAACGTGAACACACCATGAACACACCATGAACATGAACACACCGTGAACACAACGTGAACACACCATGAACACACCATGAACACACCATGAACATGAACACACCGTGAACACACCGTGAACACACCATGAACACACCATGAACATGAACACAACGTGAACACACCATGAACACACCATGAACACACCATGAACATGAACACACCATGAACACACCATGAACACACCATGAACACACCATGAACATGAACACACCATGAACACACCATGAACATGAACACACCGTGAACACACCGTGAACACACCATGAACACACCATGAACACACCATGAACATGAACATACCATGAACACACCATGAACACACCATGAACATGAACACACCATGAACATGAACACACCGTGAACACAACGTGAACACACCATGAACACACCATGAACATGAACACACCGTGAACACACCGTGAACATGAACACACCATGAACACACCATGAACATGAACACACCGTAAACACACCATGAACACACCATGAACACACCATGAACATGAACACACCGTGAACACACCGTGAACATGAACACACCATGAACACACCATGAACATGAACACACCGTGAACACACCATGAACACACCATGAACACACCGTGAACACACCGTGAACATGAACACACTGTGAACACACCATGAACACACCATGAACACACCGTGAACATGAACACACCATGAACACACTGTGAACACACCGTGAACATGAACACACCATGAACACACCATGAACATGAACACACCATGAACACACCGTGAACATGAACACACCATGAACACACCGTGAACATGAACACACCGTGAACACACCGTGAACATGAACACACCATGAACACACCATGAACACACCGTGAACATGAACACACCGTGAACACACCGTGAACATGAACACACCGTGAACACACCGTGAACATGAACACACCATGAACACACCATGAACACACCGTGAACATGAACACACCGTGAACACACTGTGAACATGAACACACCATGAACACACCATGAACACACCGTGAACATGAACACACCGTGAACACACCGTGAACATGAACACACCATGAACACACCGTGAACACACCATGAACATGAACACACCATGAACACACCGTGAACACACCGTGAACATGAACACACCGTGAACACACCGTGAACATGAACACACCATGAACACAACGTGAACACACCGTGAACATGAACACACCATGAACACACCGTGAACACACCATGAACATGAACACACCATGAACACACCGTGAACACACCGTGAACATGAACACACCATGAACACACCGTGAACACACCGTGAACATGAACACACCATGAACACACCATGAACATGAACACACCATGAACATGAACACACCGTGAACACACCGTGAACATGAACACACTGTGAACACACCGTGAACATGAACACACCGTGAACACACCGTGAACATGAACACACTGTGAACACACCGTGAACATGAACACACCGTGAACACACCGTGAACATGAACACACCATGAACACACACCGTGAACACACCGTGAACACACCATGAACACACCATGAACACACCATGAACACACCATGAACACACCATGAACATGAACACACTGTGAACACACCATGAACATGAACACACCATGAACACACCATGAACATGAACACACTGTGAACACACCATGAACACACCATGAACATGAACACACCATGAACACACCATGAACATGAACACACCATGAACATGAACACACCATGAACACACCATGAACATGAACACACTGTGAACACACCGTGAATACACCATGAACATGAACACACCGTGAACACACCATGAACATGAACACACCGTGAACACAACGTGAACACACCATGAACACACCATGAACATGAACACACCGTGAACACAACGTGAACACACCATGAACACACCATGAACACACCATGAACATGAACACACCGTGAACACACCGTGAACACACCATGAACACACCATGAACATGAACACAACGTGAACACACCATGAACACACCATGAACACACCATGAACATGAACACACCATGAACACACCATGAACACACCATGAACACACCATGAACATGAACACACCATGAACACACCATGAACATGAACACACCGTGAACATGAACACACCATGAACACACCATGAACATGAACACACCATGAACATGAACACACCATGAACACACCATGAACACACCATGAACATGAACACACCATGAACATGAACACACCATGAACATGAACACACCATGAACACACCATGAACACACCATGAACATCAACACACCATGAACACACCGTGAACACACCATGAACACACCATGAACATGAACACACCATGAACACACCGTGAACATGAACACACCGTGAACATGAACACACTGTGAACACACCATGAACACACCGTGAACATGAACACACTGTGAACATGAACACACTGTGAACATGAACACACTGTGAACACACCATGAACACACCGTGAACATGAACACACCGTGAACACACCATGAACATGAACACACCGTGAACACACCATGAACACACCATGAACATGAACACACCATGAACATGAACACACCGTGAACACGTGAACACACCATGAACACACCATGAACATGAACACACCGTGAACACAACGTGAACACACCATGAACACACCATGAACACACCATGAACATGAACACACCGTGAACACACCGTGAACACACCATGAACACACCATGAACATGAACACAACGTGAACACACCATGAACACACCATGAACACACCATGAACATGAACACACCGTGAACACACCATGAACACACCATGAACACACCATGAACATGAACACACCATGAACACACCATGAACACACCATGAACATGAACACACCATGAACATGAACACACCGTGAACACAACGTGAACACACCATGAACACACCATGAACATGAACACACCGTGAACACACCGTGAACATGAACACACCGTGAACACACCATGAACACACCATGAACACACCATGAACATGAACACACCGTGAACACACCGTGAACATGAACACACCATGAACACACCATGAACATGAACACACCGTGAACACACCATGAACACACCATGAACACACCGTGAACACACCGTGAACATGAACACACTGTGAACACACCATGAACACACCATGAACACACCATGAACACACCGTGAACATGAACACACCATGAACACACTGTGAACACACCGTGAACATGAACACACCATGAACACACCATGAACATGAACACACCATGAACACACCGTGAACATGAACACACCATGAACACACCGTGAACATGAACACACCGTGAACACACCGTGAACATGAACACACCATGAACACACCATGAACACACCGTGAACATGAACACACCGTGAACACACCGTGAACATGAACACACCGTGAACACACCGTGAACATGAACACACCATGAACACACCATGAACACACCGTGAACATGAACACACCATGAACACACCGTGAACACACCATGAACATGAACACACCATGAACACACCATGAACACACCGTGAACATGAACACACCATGAACACACCGTGAACACACCGTGAACATGAACACACCATGAACACACCATGAACATGAACACACCATGAACACACCATGAACACACCGTGAACATGAACACACCATGAACACACTGTGAACACACCGTGAACATGAACACACCATGAACACACCATGAACATGAACACACCATGAACACACCGTGAACATGAACACACCATGAACACACCGTGAACATGAACACACCGTGAACACACCGTGAACATGAACACACCATGAACACACCATGAACACACCGTGAACATGAACACACCGTGAACACACCGTGAACATGAACACACCGTGAACACACCGTGAACATGAACACACCATGAACACACCATGAACACACCGTGAACATGAACACACCGTGAACACACCGTGAACATGAACACACCATGAACACACCGTGAACACACCATGAACATGAACACACCATGAACACACCGTGAACACACCGTGAACATGAACACACCGTGAACACACCGTGAACATGAACACACCATGAACACACCGTGAACACACCGTGAACATGAACACACCATGAACACACCGTGAACACACCATGAACATGAACACACCATGAACACACCATGAACACACCGTGAACATGAACACACCATGAACACACCGTGAACACACCGTGAACATGAACACACCATGAACACACCATGAACATGAACACACCATGAACATGAACACACCGTGAACACACCGTGAACATGAACACACTGTGAACATACCGTGAACATGAACACACCGTGAACACACCGTGAACATGAACACACTGTGAACACACCGTGAACATGAACACACCGTGAACACACCGTGAACATGAACACACCATGAACACACACCGTGAACACACCGTGAACACACCATGAACACACCATGAACACACCATGAACACACCATGAACACACCATGAAAATGAACACACTGTGAACACACCATGAACTTGAACACACCATGAACACACCATGAACATGAACACACTGTGAACACACCATGAACACACCATGAACATGAACACACCATGAACACACCATGAACATGAACACACCATGAACATGAACACACCATGAACACATCATGAACATGAACACACTGTGAACACACCGTGAACACACCATGAACATGAACACACCGTGAACACACCATGAACATGAACACACTGTGACCACACCATGAACACACCATGAACATGAACACACTGTGAACACACCATGAACACACCATGAACATGAACACACCATGAACACACCATGAACATGAACACACCATGAACATGAACACACCATGAACACACCATGAACATGAACACACTGTGAACACACCGTGAATACACCATGAACATGAACACACCGTGAACACACCATGAACATGAACACACCGTGAACACAACGTGAACACACCATGAACACACCATGAACATGAACACACCGTGAACACAACGTGAACACACCATGAACACACCATGAACACACCATGAACATGAACACACCGTGAACACACCGTGAACACACCATGAACACACCATGAACATGAACACAACGTGAACACACCATGAACACACCATGAACACACCATGAACATGAACACACCATGAACACACCATGAACACACCATGAACACACCATGAACATGAACACACCATGAACACACCATGAACATGAACACACCGTGAACATGAACACACCATGAACACACCATGAACATGAACACACCATGAACATGAACACACCATGAACACACCATGAACACACCATGAACATGAACACACCATGAACATGAACACACCATGAACATGAACACACCATGAACACACCATGAACACACCATGAACATCAACACACCATGAACACACCGTGAACACACCATGAACACACCATGAACATGAACACACCATGAACACACCGTGAACATGAACACACCGTGAACATGAACACACTGTGAACACACCATGAACACACCGTGAACATGAACACACTGTGAACATGAACACACTGTGAACATGAACACACTGTGAACACACCATGAACACACCGTGAACATGAACACACCGTGAACACACCATGAACATGAACACACCGTGAACACACCATGAACACACCATGAACATGAACACACCATGAACATGAACACACCGTGAACACGTGAACACACCATGAACACACCATGAACATGAACACACCGTGAACACAACGTGAACACACCATGAACACACCATGAACACACCATGAACATGAACACACCGTGAACACACCGTGAACACACCATGAACACACCATGAACATGAACACAACGTGAACACACCATGAACACACCATGAACACACCATGAACATGAACACACCGTGAACACACCATGAACACACCATGAACACACCATGAACATGAACACACCATGAACACACCATGAACACACCATGAACATGAACACACCATGAACATGAACACACCGTGAACACAACGTGAACACACCATGAACACACCATGAACATGAACACACCGTGAACACACCGTGAACATGAACACACCGTGAACACACCATGAACACACCATGAACACACCATGAACATGAACACACCGTGAACACACCGTGAACATGAACACACCATGAACACACCATGAACATGAACACACCGTGAACACACCATGAACACACCATGAACACACCGTGAACACACCGTGAACATGAACACACTGTGAACACACCATGAACACACCATGAACACACCATGAACACACCGTGAACATGAACACACCATGAACACACTGTGAACACACCGTGAACATGAACACACCATGAACACACCATGAACATGAACACACCATGAACACACCGTGAACATGAACACACCATGAACACACCGTGAACATGAACACACCGTGAACACACCGTGAACATGAACACACCATGAACACACCATGAACACACCGTGAACATGAACACACCGTGAACACACCGTGAACATGAACACACCGTGAACACACCGTGAACATGAACACACCATGAACACACCATGAACACACCGTGAACATGAACACACCGTGAACACACCGTGAACATGAACACACCATGAACACACCGTGAACACACCATGAACATGAACACACCATGAACACACCGTGAACACACCGTGAACATGAACACACCGTGAACACACCGTGAACATGAACACACCATGAACACACCGTGAACACACCGTGAACATGAACACACCATGAACACACCGTGAACACACCATGAACATGAACACACCATGAACACACCATGAACACACCGTGAACATGAACACACCATGAACACACCGTGAACACACCGTGAACATGAACACACCATGAACACACCATGAACATGAACACACCATGAACATGAACACACCGTGAACACACCGTGAACATGAACACACTGTGAACATACCGTGAACATGAACACACCGTGAACACACCGTGAACATGAACACACTGTGAACACACCGTGAACATGAACACACCGTGAACACACCGTGAACATGAACACACCATGAACACACACCGTGAACACACCGTGAACACACCATGAACACACCATGAACACACCATGAACACACCATGAACACACCATGAAAATGAACACACTGTGAACACACCATGAACTTGAACACACCATGAACACACCATGAACATGAACACACTGTGAACACACCATGAACACACCATGAACATGAACACACCATGAACACACCATGAACATGAACACACCATGAACATGAACACACCATGAACACATCATGAACATGAACACACTGTGAACACACCGTGAACACACCATGAACATGAACACACCGTGAACACACCATGAACATGAACACACTGTGACCACACCATGAACACACCATGAACATGAACACACCGTGAACACACCATGAACATGAACACACCATGAACACACCATGAACATGAACACACTGTGAACACACCATGAACATGAACACACTGTGAACACACCATGAACATGAACACACCGTGAACACACCATGAACATGAACACACTGTGAACACACCGTGAACACACCATGAACATGAACACACCATGAACATACCATGAACACACCGTGAACATGAACACACCATGAACACACCATGAACACACCGTGAACATGAACACACCATGAACATAAACACACCGTGAACATGAACACACCATGAACACACCATGAACACACCGTGAACACAGCATGAACATGAACACACTGTGAACATGAACACACCATGAACACACCATGAACATGAACACACCATGAACACACCATGAACATGAACACACCATGAACATGAACACACTGTGAACACACCATGAACATGAACACACCACGAACACACCATGAACATGAACACACCATGAACACACCATGAACATGAACACACCACGAACACACCATGAACATGAACACACCATGAACATGAACACACCATGAACACACCGTGAACACACCATGAACACACCATGAACACACCACGAACACACCATGAACATGAACACACCATGAACATGAACACACCATGAACACACTGTGAACACACCATGAACACACCATGAACATGAACACACCATGAACACACCGTGAACACACCATGAACATGAACACACCGTGAACACACCATGAACATGAACACACCATGAACATACCATGAACACACCGTGAACATGAACACACCATGAACACACCATGAACACACCGTGAACATGAACACACCATGAACATAAACACACCGTGAACATGAACACACCATGAACACACCATGAACACACCGTGAACACAGCATGAACATGAACACACTGTGAACATGAACACACCATGAACATGAACACACTGTGAACACACCATGAACATGAACACACCATGAACACACCATGAACATGAACACACCATGAACACACCATGAACATGAACACACCATGAACATGAACACACTGTGAACACACCATGAACATGAACACACCACGAACACACCATGAACATGAACACACCATGAACACACCATGAACATGAACACACCACGAACACACCATGAACATGAACACACCATGAACATGAACACACCATGAACACACCGTGAACACACCATGAACACACCATGAACACACCACGAACACACCATGAACATGAACACACCACGAATACACCATGAACATGAACACACCATGAACATGAACACACCATGAACACACCGTGAACACACCATGAACATGAACACACCATGAACACACCATGAACACACCATGAACATGAACACACCATGAACACAACGTGAACACACCGTGTACACACCATGAACACACCATGAACACACCATGAACATGAACACACCATGAACACAACGTGAACACACCATGAACACACCGTTAGGTCATTATAAAAGTGTCTCTCTTTGTTTCTGCTCGCTGGTCCTCATCCTGCAGGCTCATCTCATAATGTCAGAGGCAAACGTCCACAGCTTATTTCCCTTTTAAATGGTGCAATATTTGTAAGGATCATGCATTTGTGGGATGAGCAGCAGAGGTGAGTATGTGGGTTGCACCCATGAAAAACTTGCCAAATCTTCTCTGCCTAAACTAGTAACAACACTCTGTGGATGAGGAGCCAACAGGCCAAGAGACAGGCATCGGATTCATTGTGAGCTCTGTGGTCTGTCGGTCGTTTCCTTTAAATATTAATGAAAGTAAACCTGCTGCTTCAATTCTCTGCTCAACCATGTGCACAGATTTACCCTGAAACTCTAAACTGAGGGAGTAGAGTGTGTTTGTGTGTGCCATCAGTAACTCTACACAGTTAGGGTCACAGGTTCACACACAGTATAGATTTGGTGTGTGTGTCTGTGTGTGTGTGTGTTTGTGTGTGTTGTAGTAAGATGAGTTACTGGAAATAAAATAAGAAACATCACAGAGGAACCTTCTTGAACCCAGCTGAAGTCTTCTCCATGTGGATTTGTGTTTTTGTGTCTGAGACCACCAAAGTCAAACCTGAACACCTGAACACCTGCTGCTGTCTGATGTCACAGTGAGCCTAACCCCCAATCCCCAAATACTGTGTGCCCGCCACGTTTTGTCAGACCTGCGCACTATGCCACTCTAGTAAATGATTGTGTTTCCACAGCGTGTTTCAGAGTGTGTGTTAGCTGATCTCCAGATGTGCTGCTAAATGAAAACCACTACAGTCCATGTCTCACACACTCAGGTGGACTGTGAGAATCAGTCTTTAACTTTATAAAAAACCTCTCTGATGAAATCGATGAAGTTTTTTTTAAAGCATCATTGATTTCAGAAGAATAGAGCTTGAATTGACTTGAAACACGTGGTATGAAATAGGTCTCGAATATTCAAAAAAACCTTCAAAAGAGGACGTCCAGTGCACCTCCATTGTGTTACAATGTGATGTAAAAGTATAAAGTGTATAAATCCTAGTTTCAAAGTATGTGTTTTTAACCTTTAAAAGGTGCTGAAGGAGAGAAATGTCCGCTTCCAGACGTCGTTCCTGGTGAAGCTGCGGCTGTTTTACGATGGCGGGACGTGCACCTACAATACAGCGAGGAGGCGTCTGAGGATATGCTGGAGAGAGGCGTTCAAGTAACGGCCTTCATAGCCGCGGAGACGTGAAGATTAAGAGACAGTCTTGGAGTACAGAAGAGTCCACACACAAAGGATGACCAGGGTACAAAAAGAAAGCGCCTTCAGGAGGAGCGAGGACACATTGAAACGGGTCTCAGAACTTTAAGGTGGATTTAAAGTTTAGAACTTAATGAAGGACTCTGGCTAAGTCTGCTCTAAAGGAGTTTGTAGTCGGGGTTACTTTTGTTTTCTATGGACAAAGCCAGCAGTAATAGTGAGGGCCCCTGGCCACTAGGGGGCTTTCCCTCAGAGCCAACAAACCATCAAGGCTTCGTTCAGGTCGTGAAACAGACCTCATTGAAGTTCTGCTGGTGACTTGATATTGTTCTTTAATGTTGTTCACTGTTCATATGTAGCATAAGGGGTACTATGAGGGGAGAGTTACCAGACAGAGAACCTGTAGAAGAATAAAGTGTCATGAGTTGGTCTGTTTAGTTTTTCACAGTTTAGATGTATTTATCTTTTAGATTCTTCCCTTGTGTGTTTCATAGTTTAGTCTTCAGTGTTTCCTGTGTTATTTTGTAATTTCATATCCTTGTGTCCCACTCTGTTCTAGTGTGTCTTGATGTTTATCAGTGTCGTCAGTGTTTCATATATTTGTCATAGTTGTCCTCAGTGTTTCTTGTCCTGCCTCTGTGTGTTTCCCTCCAGTGTTGATTCCCCTCGTTGTCTTCACCTGTGTCGTTAGTCTCACCTGTGTCTGATTACCCCATGTCTATTTAGTCTCTGTGTTTCTTAAATCTCTTAATTTACCAAGAGTAAGAGAGGAACAAAACTAGGCCCTTACATCTGAAGAAATAAACACAAATCAAAACTAAAGACTGACAAGTCCTGGGCTGGGGGGGTTCACATCACATCACATCACATCACATCACATCACATCACATCACATCACATCACTCATAAATAAATCACTTAGACTGATACCTCTGCTACAAAACACCTTAAACTCCCTGATCTCATGGAGGGAGGCATCTCAGTAATCCATGAAGAAGGAAAGGATGGTTCAAATTATAGACCCATAAGTGTCCTTAATCAAGAATACAGATTATTTACTGCTATTATGGCTAGACGGTTAGAACCCTAACCCTACCCTGACCAGACAGGTTTTATAAAACAGAGACAGGACATCATCACCCTGCACGTGCTGCAACATTTAGCAAAAGAACAGGTAGAAGCATTGATGATGCAGAAAAGGCATTCCACTCAGTAAGATGGGATTTCTTGTATAACGCTTTGGAGAGACTTAATTTTCATGGATCCATTATGAATACCATATAGGCTCTTTATAGTAAGACGACTGCGAGAATCAAAATTAATGGAAGTCTCTCAAAATCAATCACTCTCGGATGAGTTGACAGGGATGTTCAGTGAGTCCTCTCCTTTTTGCCGTTTTCTTAGAACTGTTAAGCCAATGGATAAAACAAAATGAACACATAGAAGGGGGGGTAGAACAGAAACTGGGGCTTTTTGCAGATGATGTCCTGGTATACCTGGCAAAACCTTCTTCTTTTTTCCCAGCACTAAAGCTCTGACAGACTTTTGGTAAATTTTCTGGTTACATATTGAATATAGCGAAACCGCAAGTTCTCACTTTTAGTTATAGATCAGAGAAAAACCTCATTGAAAAATATGCAATTAATTGGGAATTAGACTCAATGAAATATCTAGGAATAAGTCTGCCACAAGAACTAAGTAAACTCAAAGCTATCAATTATGATCCACTGATCTCCAAAATAAAATCTGACATAGGAAGATGGAGCCTCAAGAGTGGAGGTCATTAAAATGAAGGTACTCCCAACACTACTCTACCTGTCCAGAGGGAACACATAAGGACTTTATTGAATGGGATAAAATAATATCAAGATACATCTGGCAAGGACCAAGACCAAGGGTCTGAACTCTACAACTCCCCAAGAGTAAGGGAGGTTTAGCCCTCCCCTGTTTGAGAAGTGAAAACATTACTTCATTTCTGTAATCCTTCCTATTCAGGCTATAAACAAGAACCTGATTTAACATCTGGACCAGGAAATTAATCTCTCAACATCTAGTTTGGAATCATTTAAAAGAATAGTTTGATAGAACAGAGAGCAATAAGAATGATTTGATTCAGAATTCATGCCAAACAGGGCGCTGGTGGCACAGTGGTTAGAGCGCACGCCCCATGTATGGAGGCATTGCTCCTCTAAGCGGGCGGCCCGGGTTCAAATCCAGCCTGTGGCTCCTTTCCTGCATGTCATTCCCTACTCTCTTTCTCCCTGATTTCCAACTCTATCCACTGTCCTGTCTCTCTAATAAAAGGCACAAAATGCCCAGAAATAAATCTTAAAAAAAAAAAAAAAATTCATGCCAAACAGGACAGATAACATGTCATGATTTGATCTTTTCAGCATTTAGGTTTCCATGTTTTAATTTCTCCTGTCCATCTTAGTGTTGCTTGTTTCCCTAGTGTGTTTTTGTTCCCTGGTGTTTGTTTCCTAGATTAGTCTTTAGTGTTTCCTGTTATTTTCTATGTTCTAGTCTGTATTACTGATACATTCTTGAGTTCTCTATGTATCTCAGTGTTTCTTGTCAAGTGTTTATTCCTGCCTCTGTGTGTTTCCCTCCAGTGTGATTACCCTGATTGTCTTCACCTGTGTCATTAGTCTCACCTGTGTTTGATTAGTCTCTGTGTTTCTTCCCTTCTGTGTCAGTTCATTGTTGTATGTTTTAAGTAGAGTGTAGTTTGTCCATCTATGTCAGAGTTTCCTTGTGGCTCCTTATTTTCCCCTTTTGGATTTTTGTTGAACATTTTGAATTTGTAAGTTTTGGTTGCTGTTTTGTTTTAAATAAATAGTCTTTTGTTATTCTGCACTTGGGTCCATCTGTCCTTGTTTTCTGACAACTGTTCATGACATAACAAGTTTAAAACTTGGGAAAGGGGACCAAGGACATACTGGGAGCTAATTAATAAAAAGGAGGTTAAAAGCTTTCAAGAATGAAAAGATCAATATGGCTTAGCTAATGAGGATTTTTACAGATATCTACAGATGAGACATCACAAAGACCAATCTAGAACGGCTTGAGGCGGGGATTGTTCAAATGTTTACTTCAGCGTTGGAAGGACAGTTTCAAAATGAAATTTAAATGTGGAAGAAAGGGAATGACACTTCATATATAAAAGAGAAGTGGGAGAAATAATCTCAAGAGAAGACACAATGGAATGGCAGAGCAGACCTCTTCATGTCTTTTGGGGTTTCCCTCATATTGGAGTCTACTGGCAGGAGCTGAGGTTAAAACTTCCACTATGATTTGAAGTGATCAGAGGTGTAAAGTAAGAAATTACATTTACTCGCGTTACTGTAACTGAGTAGTTTTTTGCTGTACTTACTACTTTTTAAGTCGTTTTTAAAATCTGTACTTTTACTTTTACTTTTGTAGGTTTTCTGTTAAGTATTGTAATTAGCTACATTTTAAATCACATCCGTTTCTGAGTAAAAAAATAAATAGCCCTGCTATGAGAGAGACAGAGAGAGAAAGAGATTTTTTTTTGATTTTTGCAAAACACTTTATTTACATAAATTTAGTTTTTACAATTCAACTATTCAACAAAGTGCTAATGCATTAAAATCCCAGTATGTTTTTAAAAAAGAGTTTATCTAATAAAAACTTAAAATAAAAACCAATTATTCATCAACAACTGAACAGACAATATCATTAAAACACCAGTACTGTTTAAAGTCTCCAATGTGTTTATAAAATCTAAAATCTAGCCAGAGTCTTGCTCTAATGTTGACCAGCCACACTGCCTTGGCCTCCTGCCCTTCTCTGTTCTCCACTCAGTTTTTCCTGCTAATGTAAATGGCCATTTTTGCCTCACCTGAAAGGTAGTTAAGGAGCTGCCACTTATCTTTTTGTTCTTTTTTGTAGGCAGCTCCCATGATAAAAACCCTCTCAGTAAAAACCACCTCAAAAAAACTAAAAACCAATGTTAAAAGAGAGAAGAAGCTTGTGAGCCTCTTACACTCTGTAAAAACATTCAGTCTCTCTAAGGTAACAAAAAGGACAGGTGTTAAGAACAGCAGGATTAAGAACAGAAAGAAAAGCATTGGAGGCAATAGCACCATGTAAAATCCTCCACTGGAGGTCGGCAGTCCGTTTTTTGAGGGGAGGTTTATATAAAATCCTCCACTGTGGGCCGGCTCCATTCGCTCCCAGCCTGTTTGACCACACAGTGGGGGGGCGGTTGCACAGTCCGGCCTTGTGGATCGTCTTCACACAGTTCATGTACCACGTTTTCTTGTCAGCTTTGTGTAGTGTCAGCTTTTCTGGGTGTGTTATAGACAGCAGGGGGCCGGTGAGTTCCCCCAGGCCTGGGCTCAGGAAGACGTCAGGGAAGGGGTCTGCAGGGTCCGGTCTGGCCTTTCTTTTCTCATAGTCCATGAGGAGGCTCCTCTCTTTCCACAGAAAGCTTCTGGTGCCACAGCTCCAGGAGCCTCCCCGCCACCCGGACAGAGTGCAGGCCCAGAAGAGAGCCCAGGGCCCGGGCATCACCCAGCGCCGGCCCCACTGCATCCACCAGCTGCTGCAGGCACAGGGTCTTTGTTTTAAGCGTCAGGCCGGGGGTGACGCTGCTGCTGATGTCCAGCTTGGCCCTGTGAATCAATGGCTCTCTAAACAACCAGTACAGAGAGTCAGACTTTGGGCACCTTTTACAGTTAAAAAGGGCCCAAGACTTAAAAACACCCTGATAAAACGGAGGCAGCCCACTTAATTTTAAAAGTTTAGAATCAATTAAAAACAGAGCAGCATCCAGCCCCAGGAAATCTGCACGTCTGAGAATGCAGCTGGCCACATCTCTCCACACTAGATCAGCCGGACCTGTCAGGTACTTTTGTAAAAACTGTAATCGGAAGGTGGCTGTCCGGCTGGCCAGGTGGACGAGGCCCTGTCCCCCCTCCTCTCTGGTTAAAAACAGCACCCCTTGTGTCACCCAGTGTAGACCATCCCAAAAAAAATCTACCATTTTTCTTTGTAACTGGGCTAGCAAGCCTGAAGGGGGGTCTACACAGGTTAAACGGTGCCACAGTTGGGATGCTACAAGGTTGTTTAAAACCAATACTCTACCTTTAAAAGACATTTGAGGGAGCAGCCATTTCCACTTGGAAAGTTTCCCCTCAACTTTCTCTGTGACGCCCTCCCAGTTCTTCTGGACTATGTGTTCTTTTCCAAGGAACACCCCCAGGTACCTAAAACCATCCGTTTTCCAGGCCAAGCTCTGGGGAAGAACTGGGAGACCGTCACGCCACTCACCGACAGCGAGGGCTTCGCTTTTTATCCAATTCACCCTGGCTGCCGATGTTATGCTAAAAAAATGTATAGTGTTGGTTAAAATATCTGCATCCCTCTGGTTTTTTATAAAAACAACAATGTCATCGGCATAAGCACTTAAAACAATGTTTGTATTAAAACCAGGTAAAACCAAGCCCTGTAAGTTGTAGCGTATATTGTGAAGGAGGGGTTCCAGGGAGAGTGTGTAAAGCATGCCGGACAGAGCACAGCCCTGCCTGACGCCTCTACACACCCTGAAAGGAGCACACAGACCGCCGTTAAACTTCAGCACACTCTCAACCCCACTGTACAACACTTTGATCTTGGCTATGAAACCAGCGCTGAACCCAAACTTCTCCATAACTTTCCAGAGGAAGTTGTGTTCAACGCGGTCAAAAGCCTTTTCCTGGTCTAGAGAAATCAGACCAGTGTTACAACCCGATGAGCTGGAGACGTCCAAAACATCACGAATGAGGTGGACATTGTCCACCATGGACCTGCCGGGCACACAGTAGGTCTGGTCCCGGTGGATGACCTGCTCCATAGCCTTCCCCAGCCTGGAGGCAAAGAGTTTGGACAGAAGCTTGTAATCCACACACAGCAAAGACACAGGGTGCCAGTTTTTAATGTCCTGCAGGTTACCTTTTTTTGGGAGCAACGTAATTACGGCTCTCCTGCAGGACATGGGCATTGAACCAGAGGCCAGACTTTCTTTAAAAACTCCTCCACCAGAGCTACAGAACTCCTCCACCAGAGCTTCCTCCTCCTCATACTCGCTTGAGTAGAGTGATGAGTAGAACTGCAGAGCTCGCCTTCTTATCTGGCTTGGTTCTGTCAATGTTTGCCCTGTGTCTGCTAAAAGTGAATGGATTTTAGTGGAATTTTCAATAAGCAGCCTTCAATGATCATTGGTTTTCAGCACAAGTTACCTATCACAGGCGACTTTCAATGCACTCACAATATGCCTGATGACGTCGCGAGACCACCGGGCTCTCCGTGGATTGTTATCGGGTCCAGCAGGCGGCGGAGACGGCGGAGGGAGAGAAACTCAGGACACAGCCACACAAGCCTCCTCTGCCCAGTATGTTCCTCACAAACGCGAGATCAATGGCTCACAAGATGGACGAGCTGGAACTACAAATGGCTGGGAATCGCTATGTTCGTAACTGCTGTGTTATGATTATAACTGAGACCTGGCTTCACCCGCGGATCCCCGACGCTGCAGTACAGCTAGCAGGCCGAACTCTCCACCGCTGGGACAGAAACAAAGACTCTGGTAAGAGCAGAGGAGGGGGTCTCTGCATTTACGTGCAGAACAACTGGTCCAACAATAGATAGAATAGATAAATACTGTTCCCCGGACATAGAATCCATGTCAGTTAAATGCAGACCATTTTTCTTACCCAGAGAGCTAACAGTAGTGATAGTGACGGCTGTATATATACCTCCGGATGCTAATGTTAGTACAGCTCTCTCCACCCTGCTAAACACAATAAACACACAGCTGCGTGCTCACCCCGATGGAGTTCACATTATAGCTGGGGATTTTAATCAGGCAAACCTTAAGACAGTTCTCCCGAAATTCTTTCAGCACGTTAAGTGTCCAACCAGGGGTGCAAACACACTTGATCATGTTTACTCTAACATCAAGCACGCATACAGAGCCATACCTCTCCCTCACCTAGGCCAGTCAGACCACCTCTCTCTGCTCCTTACCCTGGCATACACCCCTCTCAGGAGGAGAACTACATACCTTACAAAGACTGTTACAACTTGGCCTGAGGATGCACTTTCTCAGCTACAGGACTGCTTTGCTAACACCCAGTGGGATGTATTTGAACATCAGAACCTGGCAGAACACACAGAGACAGTACTGACCTACATCAAGTACTGCATTGAAAATGTCACTGTTGAAAAAAGTATCCGGGTTTTTCCCAACCAGAAACCCTGGATGCCCAGCCAGGTCCAAATGCTGCTTAGAAACCGCGACTCTGCCTTCAGGTCAGGTGATAGAGCGCTGTACAGTGCTTCTAGAGCCGACCTGAAGAGAGGAATCAAGGATGCTAAGTCAGCCTACAGGAGGACAACATCCCATGACAGGTGTGGCAAGGCATACAACAACCTCAAACTTCAGGGGTTTGAGAAAACTGAGCTCCACACAGTCAACCATACTAACATATGTAAACCATACTAACTTGAATTCGGCCATTGGTTTGTTTCTGTGAATGAAGGGAATTACTCCGAGTTGTGGCGCGGGAGTCGGACTGTGATCCGGCCTCTTCAGGCACGCATTTCTACTTTCCTCTACTCTCCTCTTCCATCCTCTTTTATCCTCTTTTCTCCCCCCCTTACACACATAGGCTACACCAGGGGTGGGTAAACTTTTTGACTCGCGGGCCACAATGGGTTCTAAAATTTGACAGAGGGGACAGATGGATGGAGTGTTTGTGTGAACTAATATAAATGACATGTAAAAGCCATTACATGAAAGGATTTGGCCTTTAACAGCTAGCAAAGCATGAATATGCAAGGCTCATTGTACAAATTGATTTCCAAATACATTCATTAAATTCAATTTGAATAAACACAGTAGAGAAACTCACGTTCAGTTTCAGTGGGAACAGTGTTGTTGATCTCTCTTTTTTACCAGTGCATTAAAGTTTGGAGTTAGTTTTGTAGTGGTAATCCTCAGGATAGATCCGAGGTGTTGGTCAGTTAACTTGGATCTGTGAGGGGCTTTGTTGATGTTCATGACGCTGAATGTCTGCTCACATACGTAGGTCGAGCCAAACAAAGTCAGCATCTTCTGTGCCGTCCTCCGGAGGTTTGGAAACGTGGCTTCGTTAAGTGAAGCATAAAAGTCATTCAGTTTAAGAGAGTTGAACTTCTCCTTTAAGACGGAGTCAGACTGAAGATCGATCAGTTCCAATTGCAGCTCCTGTGGTGCTGTTTCAGGGTCTTCTGACAGGGGACAGGACACCAGCTGAAGTGACTTTTCAATGTTTTCAAAATCAGAAAACCGACGGCAGAATTCTCCGTGCAGGTCGTCAAGGGATTTGCTGTATTTCTTGCGTTTCGCGTCGTCTCTTTCTGCATGGCAAGTGTGGGGAAATGAGCGAAAGATTTGTTTGCAATTTGTCTGGAGAATAAAGTTAGCTTGGATTTGAAGGCTCTAACATTTTTGTACATGTCGTGCACAAACTGATCTTTCCCCTGTAGTTTCACATTCAGCTCATTCATGTGTGAAAATATGTCCACAGCAAATGCAAAGTCACAAAGCCACTTCTTGTCGCTTAGCTCAGGAAATTTGTCGGATTTCCCCATTAACTCCAAAAATGCGCTGATCTCCTCTTTCAGCTCCCACACTCATTGAAACACTTTGCCCAAACTTAACCAGCGGACACGAGAGTGGTACAGTAAGTCCTGATGATCCGCATCAGTTTCCTCCAGGAACATAATAAACTAACGATGCTGAAGTCCCCTTGCTCGTATAAAGTTAACAAGTTTTAGAACTGGATTCACGACATGATTAAGCTGCAATACAGACTTACACAGAGATTCCTGATGGATGATGCAGTGAAGGAAAATAACATCCTGGTTTCACTTTATCCTGGATTCTTTTCAGCAGCCCAACATGTTTTCCAGTTAAATTTGGCGATCCATCCGTTGTGACAAGTTTACTCCAAGGTAGCTTGATTCTCTCGATGACAGCAGACACCTGGTTATACAAGTCCTCTCCTCGTGTTTTTCCTTTCAGGGACTCCGTGGTCAAAAACTCCTCCGTTATCTCAAAACTGTCATTAATCCCTCGGATAAGAATGAGGAGCTGAGCAGTGTCTTTCACGTCATTACTTTCATCCAGCGCTAGTGAATATAACTTAAAGGACTCAGCCTTTTTGTTTAATTCGTTGGCTATATCTTCATCAATCAGTTCCACACGACGAGTCACAGTCCTGCGTGATAAACTGATGTTTTCAAACTGGCCTTGGCTCTCCGGACACAAGAGACCTGCTGTCTCTACCACGCAGTCTTTTAAAAACTCGCCTTCGGAGAAAGGCTTGCTAGCCTTTGCTAATTTGAATGCCAGAAAAAAACTTGCCTTGATAGTTGACTCTTGAATCGCAGTTTGTTGGTGAAAAAAATGTTGCTGAGTCTGTAAATTAGCCTTCAACCTCTGAGCCGCAGCCGCCTGTTCTTGCGTGGACTGCTTGCTAGCGTAGTTAGCATGCTTCATAGCAAAGTGACGGCTGATACTGTACTCTTTGAAAACGGCGACAGTTTCTTGGCATATCAGGCATACAGCCTTTGATCGGACTTCAGTGAAAAAAATATTTAGTTGTCCACTCCGTATTAAACACTCGGCATTCACTGTCCACTTTTCTTTTCTTTGATCCGCTCATCTTTACAGAAGGGCTCATACGGGTTCATAGGGCAAAGCGAAAAAGTGAAGAAGGGAATAATACACCATACTCTGAAGTGTGCCATCTAATGGGGAAACGCGGGCATTACAGGGGAAAACGAACGAGGTTTAATTATAATAAAATTTAATTTAATAATAATATAATTTGGACAAGTTCGGCGGGCCGGATTAAAAAGCCCAACGGGCCGTATATGGCCCGCGGGCCGTAGTTTGCCCATGTCTGGGCTACACACACATACACAGATTCCCGTGTAGACGTACATCTGGAGACTAACTCCACCACCGTGCCATTACGCACATAGGCTACACACACACACACACAGAGATTTATACACTCGCGGCCATCCAGACGCCTCAGAGACACAGATCGTGTAGGGCCGAACTCGGTCTCTTTTAGACATTAAGGCCACATTAGGTCTTTGTTAGGTGTGTGCCATCGGAAGGGCGACCACGTGGGACAAAGCAATCTCCCCTCTCTCTCCCCCCTCTCTCTCTCACACACACACACACACACACACACATTCACACCCCTTTCACAAGCCTTGCTTGATAATGTTTCTTGCTTAGATTAGTTTGTAATAGTTATTTGTTTGATTAAGTCCATTGATTTTTATTGGTGTTGCTTTGTTTAAATAAATTCTGTTATAATTTTAAGAGAGCAGTCGTTTGTGATTACTGGCGTATTTGCATTGTGATATAAGCTGGGTGCGAAGGCTTTGTGTACGGATTTCACGGCTTCAATTTATTAAATATAGTTATTAATTATTAATAATATTAGTAATTAAATAACTAATTTGAGACTTATATATATTGAGGTTATATTTCCCTGAGTACAGGGTGGTGCCCCAAAACGAGATTAAACATAGTTTAATTACATTTCATTTATATTATTAATAATTAAATATAATTATTAAAGAATATAACCAAGGTTGACTTGATACAACCCCAACACTGCTAATAGGTTAACAAACAGTGACTAAAATATCTAATATAAACTCATACAGACTCATTAGAAGCTTCAGTAGCTAAGAGGTAAACAAACAGAGACTAAAACATCTAATATAAACTCATACAGACTCATTAGAAGCTTCAGTAGCTAAGAGGTAAACAAACAGAGACTAAAACATCTAATATAAACTCATACAGACTCATTAGAAGCTTCAGTAGCTAAGAGGTAAACAAACAGAGACTAAAACATCTAATATAAACTCATACAGACTCATTAGAAGCTTCAGTAGCTAAGAGGTAAACAAACAGAGACTAAAACATCTAATATAAACTCATACAGACTCATTAGAAGCTTCAGTAGCTAATAGGTTAACAAACAGTGACTAAAATATCTAATATAAACTCATACAGACTCATTAGAAACTTCAGTAGCTAAGAGGTAAACAAACAGAGACTAAAACATCTAATATAAACTCATACAGACTCATTAGAAGCTTCAGTAGCTAAGAGGTAAACAAACAGAGACTAAAACATCTAATATAAACTCATACAGACTCATTAGAAGCTTCAGTAGCTAAGAGGTAAACAAACAGAGACTAAAACATCTAATATAAACTCATACAGACTCATTAGAAGCTTCAGTAGCTAATAGGTAAACAAACAGAGACTAAAACATCTAATATTTAAACTCGTAAAGGCTCATTTTAAAACAATAAATGGATTATCTTTCATCTCAGGTTTAGTTGCAGCTAAGTCAGCCTTTGAGGCTGTCTTCGAGAGTAACCAGCCTCAGAATAATAAAACTAAAAACACTAAAATACTCTTTACACTTTTTATGATTGAGAAAAAGATCCTTTAAGTATTTTCCTAAATAGTTTAAAGGCTTAATATGTGATTTTTCACACTTAGATGTAATAGAAATCAAGTATAGCCTCTGAAAATAACTCTGTGAGTCATGACTGTCTACAATGGGTGTAACACCCGAGTCCCACTGTCTGTGATGTTTTCAGAGTTTTCAGAGTCATATCTTGAGTTTGTTTACATCGCCGGGACGGCCGGCTGACTCCTCCCCTCGTGTATAAAAGTTGTTTAATTGAGGGACTAGAGAAAAGAAGAATAACATACTGTACTCACTGCTTAACTGTGTTTCTAGATCACGCTCATTTCAGGTAAATTTACATGCAGTGTGAAGATACGAGCAGAATAAAGATCGCTAGCATTAGCATGCTAACACAACAATGCAGCGAGAGCCTTTAAACATTTCCCTTCATAAAACAGCTGATTACTTGAACATATAATCCTTGATTATTTATTCATCATTATGTATATTTTGTTTTTGTCAATGGTGTAGAAAAGAAAATGTTTATCTGAAAAGATAAATCTTTGTAAAGATTAGCCTTTAATTAAAAAAACTTTGAGATTAATATCCTCTCGTCCTTTTTTCACGACACACGAGAGATGCGTTGTTAAAAAAAAGTAACGAAGTAACTTTTACTTTGAGTACATTTTTAAACTGGTACTTTTACTTGTACTTAAGTAAAATTGTATCAAAGTAACAGTACTTTTACTTGAGTAGAATATATTAGTACTCTTGACACCTCTGGAAGTGATTTACTTATGGGACTTCCACGTCACAGTGACAAAGACATGTTGAGAATAATGTTGAGCAGCAGAAGGTAAAGACAGAGGACTGGATAAACATATACACCATGGAGAGGTTTCTCCTCCAGATTGGAAACAGACAAATTTAAAAGGCTGTGGAAACACTGGATTGAGTTCATATCTCATATTAGGAAAGATTTCATATAGTCGGAGGACCTTTACCCCTCATTACCTGCTACACTTTTTATTTTCTTCATTCAGTAAGTACATTTTTTACATTGCTGAGGTGGAGGTGAGGATGTTCATATGTGAGTGAGGGAAAATGAAAAGAGGGCTGTACACTCACTCAATTTGATTTTTTCCCTTGTGTAAATCAGTGTACTACAACAGAAAACTCAAAGTACTTCGTCTTTTTCAATTCTCTGATTTTTTTTAAAGATGCTATTATGTTTTTTTATTTGTTTTTATTTGTCAATTTTATTTCATTAAGAAAAAACAATAAAGTTAAGAAAAACAAACAAACATAAAATCTCAAATTTTGAAGAAGATTAATCTGCCCCTCTTTTACAAAACATTAATTAAAACAAAACAGAACACTTAATTCAAAAACAATTTAAATTAAATTAAAGGCAAACACAGCTACTGGCAGCCCCCTTGTAAGTCCTCCTTACCAATTCATTATGCACAAAGTATATCACAATACATTTTTATTACAGCATCACGAAAGAAAACCCAGTATCTCATTGACATATTTCCACATATTTATTCAACAAACTGGCTTTAATTTTTATTTTTAAATATCATATTTGATTTTGATTCTTTAGTTTCTCTGTTGAGATTGTTCCATAAACCGATTCCTTTCACAGTAAAACAACGTTCCCTCAATTTGGTTCTGAATCTCGGTTTATTAAAGATCTCTGTTCCTTTTAAATTATAACGGCTTTCCCTTTTTTCCAAATCTAGTTTGGATGTTTTTTGGCAATGTTTTCTGATTAGCTTTAAACATAATTTGCAGAATACTGTAATCAACTAATTCATGAAATTTCAACAACTTTAACTGAATGAATATCGGGTTTGATGGATCTCTATACCGACTTCTACTGATGATTCTTATGGCTCTTTTTTGCAAAATGAAAATTGAATGGGTGAATGTTTTACAGGCACTTCCCCATACTGCAACACAGTATGTGAAATATGGAAGAATCAATGAGTTATATAAAATGTACAATGCTTTATTATCTAATGAATCCTTAACTTTGTGTACCAGAGCAAGTGCTTTTGATATTTTCATTATTATATAATTTATATGTGACTTCCAGTTCAAATTTTCATCAATCATGACACCTAAGAACTTAGTTTCCTTTACTCTTTGAATTTCCATACCTTCTACATTAATTGAAGCATCAATGCTTTCCCCTCTATCACTGAATATCATGAAATTAGTTTTTTCAAGATTCAGTGATAATTTATTTATAATAAACCATTCTTTTATTTTCTTCAATTCATTTTCGACCACATCCAACATCTGTGATACAGTATGTTATTCCCAGAATAAAATAAGGTGGTATCATCTGCAAACAGAATACACTTGAGCAGTTTGGATACATTCACAAAATCATTGATGTGCAAAATAAACCGTTTTGGTCCCAGGACTGATCCCTGAGGTACCCCAAAATGAATGTTGTACAGATCAGATTTTAAATTATTTATCTGAACGAACTGTTTCCTGTTTTCTAAGTAACTTGCTACCCACTGATGTGCCACCCCTCTGATACCGTATTTGCTAAGTATTTTAAGAAGTGAGGAATGATCTATGGTGTCAAATGCTTTTTTGAGGTCAACAAAAATGCTTACTAAATACTTTTTCTTGTCTATTGCAGTGGATATTTCTTCAGTTAATTCCACAAGTGCCATTGATGTGGAGTGATTGGTCCTAAATCCATACTGACTGCTGCTTAAAATATTATGTTTGTCTATAAATGTGTCCAATCTGGCTGCAAATAATTTCTCTAATATTTTTGAAAACTGTGGAAGCAAGGATACTGGTCTGTAGTTGGAGAAAATATGTTTGTGTCCATTTTTATAAAGTGGAATCACTTTGTCTGTTTTCATCTCATCAGGAAATACTTCTGTTGAGAATGACAAATTACATATGTATGTTACTGGCTCAATAACCAAATCAATTATATTCTACTAATATCATGTCCATATCTTCACAGTCAGTTGATCCTTTACTTGCACAATCTTTTACAATTTTCAGTATTTCATCCTTTTCTACTTTAAGAACCAATCAGGTGAGACTCCCAGCATTCCTATCTGGCTGATCTGAGACCTGTTGTTATATTCCTGCTTAGCCCATCCTCTGTGCTGAGAACATGCGTGTTAGTTTAAATCCAACTCTTCTGTCCTGACTGAGGGTACAAACATCCAAAGTGTTCAGTGGTAGATTGAAAAAACAACACAATGTTGGCTGTTGATCAAGGCTGGATCCACTAGCTGTTAAGCTAGCGTTAGCCTCGATGCTAACAGGTGTATTGAAAAATGGCTAGTCCTGTGCAATTAGCCTTAGCCGCGATGCTAACAAGCTACATGTAAAATGTCATATGCCAATGCTAATCAGTTAGCTTTTGTGTTGTGAAAAATGTAGTATTTATTCAGGCTTTTTGTGATCTGTAAGAGCAAAAGTTTGACACCATGAAGGGTGAAAGTAGCTTAGCTTAGACACAGTATGTAAATGAGTAAGGAATAGTTTAATGCAAGTTATGATGAAAGTTTTTCCTCTTTTGTTAATTTCACCCTCTTTTGTGGAGTCTCTCACACAGAACTTCAGTGTTTCATAGTACAGTTATTACAGTAAAGTGTCCTATGTTGTCTAATCAATGAAAAGCGCAACAGTAAATTGATAAAGAAAATCTTTAACCTTTTTTGTAGTACAACAGAGCTAATGGAAAATTATGAATAAAAACAGATGTTATTTTAATACTTGGTGTTAAATGTTAAGTGCTTAAATTGAGATGAAGCCTGTGTTGATGCTGACGTGCATGTTTATCTTTATAGGGGTGGTGTGACCTGTCTGTAGGTCAGGTTTTGGTAAAAGGTGGATTTTGGGCTCATCCAGAAGACCATCCATCAACAAGAGCATCCACCATAGAACTGTAAGAAGCTAACTGGATAGTGAGCCCAACCTTCGAGACCTCAAGTGGGATTAAGAAGACTGTTTCTTCTAAGGAAGAACTTCCTTCGCTACTTCATAGTGCAGAGAAGCACAGATTAAACAGAAACACACACTTGGATTGAACCCCAACGAAAAAGACTGGGCTTAGACATTTCAAATGTTTGTTTTATTTCATGTGCACACTTTATTAATTAAGTTGTTAATTGTATTAGTAAATTGTATATTGTAATCTTGACCTGCAATATTTGTGTTCCTTACATACAAAGTTTGAAAATGTATTCCTGTGTGTCTCTTGACTGGTATTCAGACCTTGGGCTCCAGGTGTCCTAGTCTTCTGATGTTTGTCCACCTTCAACACTTTTTACAGTAACATGGGTTAAAAACAACTATGCTTTTCCCCTGAATTTGATCAGATATATTGGTAGCTATGACACACCGAATGTTTTCATAATGTTGTTTACAATTAACGTTAAAGATAATACTTGTATTTTTAGTAGCATTTTTAAAAAAAAAAAAACTGTTTGAGTGGAAGTTCAATACAATTCAATTCAATACAATACAATAGACCTCCTTTTTGTTTCTGCGTTTACTTGAAAGTTGGACCCTGTTCCCACTGAGCTGTTAATAAGTGCTTAATAAAGTATTTATTAACCTTTATAAGTAGTGTTCCCACTTTAGATCCAGTACCTGCAGAGGAGCTTTATTAGCTCTTAATAAGTGCATAATAAAGTATTTATTAACCTTTATAAGTAGTGTTCCCACTTTAGATCCAGTACCTGCAGAGGAGCTTTATTAACTCTTAATAAGTGCATAATAAAGTATTTATTAATCTTTACAAGTAGTGTTCCCACTTTAGATCCAGTACCTGCAGAGGAGCTTTATTAGCTCTTAATAAGTGCATAATAAAGTATTTATTAATCTCTATAAGGATTTATATTTCCTTATAAAGTCTTATAAATGTTAATAAACATCTTATTAATGTTTATGGCGGTATATAAACTGTTAATAAGTTTCTAATAAGAGCCTATAAGTGTCTTATAAGACATAATAAAAGTTTTAATTATGCCTCTATTAACACTTATACAGTCTTATTTGTGTTAATAGTAATCTAATAAGGTCTTATAATTTCTTATAAGTGACTTATTAATTATTAATTACAGCTTATTACAAGCACCTCAATATAAAGTGTTACCATCTTTTGCAAGACAAAGACCTACATTTACAAAGTAATTATTGAACTAATTTATTATTTTGTTTGTGTCACATATGTCTATATCGTCTTTCACAAAGTATTCCGGAAAAGTTGATTTTACTTTATCTTTCTTTACTACACTGTTTATTACCCCCCATGTAGCCTTCATATTGTTTCTATTTTTGTTTAGTAACTCACTATAGTATTCCTTTTTTTGCCTTCTAATTATCTATATTAATTTGTTTTTATATGTCTTATATCTGTTTTCTGCCTCTTTCATTCTTAATTTTAAAAAACATCTATATAAATAATTTATTTTCTTGCAGGCATTTTGTAGCCCTTTAGTCATCCATGGTTTGTTACTTGCATTTTTCTTGGTGAAACACCTTGTTTTACAGTTTTTTTCATACAACTCTATCAATAATTTCATGAATGAATCATAAGCTGAATTAACATCACTTACATACACCTCATCCCATCTCTGTTTTTTTTAAGTCATCTTTTAGTGTTTGTATAGCTTCTTGTGATCTATTTCTTCTAAAAGTTTCTGTGGGATTTGCATTTTATTACATTTATAGTTGGTATAAACTGTAAAGACAGGTAAATGATCACTTACATCAGTCATTAAGATCCCACTCACAACTATTCCCTCCGTTATATTTGTAAAAATATTGTCAATTACAGTTGCACTTTGCGCTGTGATTCTTGTTGGTTTATTTATCATAGGAAACAGACTCAAACTATGCAATGAGTTGATGAATTCACTTGATGTTCTCAGTCCACTTGGATTTTCCATATCAATGTTAAAGTCCCCACATAGAAACACACTCTTATTATAGATACTGTCAAACAACTCTGTTATTTTGTCTGTAAAGGACAGTACACAGGAGCCTGGTGTTCTATACACACAACTGATCATAATATTTTTGGCTTTTTCATTAATAATTTCCACCCTGACTATTTCCATAATATTGTTTACAACAGTTGTCATATTTCCAACGATTTTACATTTCAAAGTTGAGTTCATATACAGAGCTACCCCTCCACCTTTTTTATTTATTCTATTTGTATAATACAACTCATATCCATCTATCTGAGCCTCATCTGAATCTCCATTCTTTAACCATGTTTCTGTTACTGCAATTATACTAAAGCTTTTTCTGAGCTGCTTAAGATATTCTTTTATTTTTGATAAATTACAATTAAGACTTCTACTATTGAAATGAATTATAGACAGTGTTCCAGCCATCATTACTTCTTCATTAAATTGTTCCTCCGTGTAATACTCACATTCATTATTGACAGGAACTGATACGTTTTTGTCCATTTCGTTATCTAAATCATATATTTTACATTCTATTTCCTCATTTGAATTTGTATATGTGTCCATGTTTAAGTATATGAAACCTTTCTGTTTCCACTTTTAAATGAATTATCTTATTCCTGAGTCATCAATCAATCAATCAACTTTTATTTGTATAGCGTCAACTCATAACAAGTGTTATCTCGAGACACTTTACAAGAAGCAGGTAAAATACCTTACTCATTGTCTGTTAACATTACAAAAGAGCAGGTAAAAGACCTTACTCATTGTTATGTTACAAAAAGCAGGTAAAGGACCTTACTTATTGCTATGTTACAAAGATCCGGCCTATCCATCATGAGCACTTTAGCAAAGCAGCAAAAGTTACAGTGGTAAGAAAAAACTGCCTTATTAAAAGGCAGAAATCTTCGGCCGGATCCCCGGCTCATGACGAAACAGTCTTCACAGGCCTAGACTGCGCCGGGCTTGGAAAGGGATAGGGGGAGAGATGGGATAAGATGCAGGAAGAGGGATAGAGAGCAAGGGGGTGGGGGGAGGTAGACCGTCCATCAGCAATCCGGTGGGGAGGGGAGGGGGTGTGGGGGGTTGTTCTGGCAGGCCGCCAACCCACGATCCGGTGGGGAGGGGGTAGTGGTGGGGTGGGGGTTGTTCTGGCAAGCCGTCAACCGATGATCTTGAGGAGCCTAGGGGAGCTCAAGAGCTCCCAGGAAAGTAGGTGGTTAGTGACTGAGATTTATAGATAGATACATGCAGTAATATGATGTACTGTATATGCAGAGAGAGAGAGAGAGAGAGAGAGAGAGAGAGAGGAGCTCAAGGTGCCAGTTCCCCCGGTAGTCTAAGCCTATAGCAGCATAACTAAGAGCTGGTCTACACCAGCACCAGCCCTAACTATAAGATTTATCAAAAAGGAAAGTTTTAAGTCTAATCTTAAAAATACAGACTGTGTCTGCCTCCCGGACCCCGGCTGGAAGGCGGTTCCAGAGGAGAGGAGCCCGATAACTGAAGGCTTTACCCCCCATAGTACACTTGGAGACTGTAGGTACCACCAGCAGGCCTGCACTCCGGGACCGCAACGCTCTCAAGGGACAGTACGGCACTAGTAGCTCCTTAAGATAAGATGGTGCCTGGCCATTTAGAGCTTTGTAGGTGAGAAGAAGGATCTTGAATTCTATTCTAGACTGTATAGGGAGCCAGTGCAGAGAAGCCAGGACAGGAGTAATGTGGTCCCATTTCCTGGTTCTGGTCAGTACACGAGCTGCAGCATTCTGGACCCGTTGAAGAGTCTTTAGAGATTTGCCAGAGCACCCTGACAAAAGAGAGTTACAATAATCCAGTCTGGAGGTAACAAATGCATGAACTAGTTTTTCTGCATCACTTTGCGACAGGATATTCCTGATCTTGGATATATTACGAAGGTGAAAGTAGGCTGTTCTTGAAACTTGACTGATGTGAGAGCTAAAAGACATATCTTGATCAAAAATAACTCCTAGATTCCTAACAGTGGTGCTAGATGCCAGGCTGATGTCATTAAGGACAGTCACATCACTAGAAAAAGTCTCTCTGAGGTTCTTAGGGCCTAGCACAATAACTTCAGTCTTGTCTGAGTTAAGTAGCAAAAAATTTCTGGTCATCCAGGTCCTAACGTCCTTAAGGCATGTTTCTAGCTGACATAACTGACTGGTACCATCGGGCTTCATTGATACATAAAGCTGAGTATCATCTGCATAACAATGAAACTGTATGGAGTGTTTCCTCATAATATTTCCCAGAGGAAGCATATATAATGTAAAAAGAATTGGTCCAAGCACTGAACCTTGTGGGACTCCATGGCAAACTTTAGTGTGCATAGAGGACTCATCATTAACATGTACAAACTGAGATCGGTCTGATAAGTAGGATTCAAACCAACTTAAAGCAGTCCCTGTAATTCCAAGCAAATGCTCCAGTCTGTACAACAGGATCTGATGGTCAATGGTGTCAAAAGCAGCACTAAGATCTAACAAGACGAGCACAGACAGAAGTCCCCTGTCTGAGGCTAGAAGTAGATCGTTTGTAACTCTAACTAGTGCAGTCTCAGTGCTATGGTGGACTCTAAATCCTGACTGGAACTCTTCAAATAAACTGTTGTCATGGAGAAAGTCACACAGCTGTTTAGCTACCACCTTCTCCAGGATCTTCGAGATAAAAGGAAGGTTGGATATAGGTCTGTAGTTAGCCAGAGTTCCTGAGTCCAGAGTAGGCTTTTTAAGTAGAGGTTTGATTACCGCTACTTTAAATGTCTGTGGTACATAGCCTGCCAGTAAAGACATATTGATCATATCTAATATGGAGTTGCTAACTAAGGGAAAGACTTCCTTAAACAGCTTGGTTGGGATTGGGTCCAAAATACAGGTTGACGGTTTCGATGCAGAAAAAATGGAATGTAGCTCTGAAAGGTCGATTGGAGAAAAACAGTCGAGACTAATATCTGGTCCTGGAACTGTCTCTGCCGTAACAGACGTATCTGCACCAGGTAAGGGCAGGAGGTTACCAATTTTGTCTCTGATGTCTAGAACTTTGTTGTTGAAAAAGCTAAGGAAATCATTACTGCTGAGGGCTAGAGGAATACAAGGCTCAATGGAGCCATGACTCTCTGTCAGCCTGGCTACAGTGCTGAAAAGGTATCTAGGATTGCCTTTGTTTTCCTCGATTAGAGAGGAGTAGTAGGCAGCTCGGGCGTGACGTAGAGCCTTCATATATCTTCTATGACTATCCTGCCAGAAAAAACGAGATTCTACCGTTTTGGTCGAACGCCATATTCTTTCAAAATTCCGTGATGATTGTTTCAGAGTACGGGTTTCTGAGTTGAACCATGGAGCCACTCTCCGCCGCTTGACAACCTTCTGTTTCAGGGGAGCAATCGAATCCAGAGTAACTCTCAGTGAATCCACTGCACTATCAACAAACTGATCTAGCTGAGAGGGACTAAAGCTATCGTAAGAGTTTCCAACTGGGTTGAAACACGGTACTGAATCAAAAACAGCTGAAATAGCTTCCTTAAATCTAGCCACAGCACTATCCGACAAACTTCTAGAAAGCACACCTCTTCCAGGCAGAGGTAATTCTAGTAGGACAAAATCAAATGTAATAAAAAAATGGTCTGATAGCAGAGGATTTTCTAGGAAAACTGTAAGGTTATGGATTTCAATTCCATAAGCTAAAACAAGATCCAGGGTGTGGTTAAAATGATGAGTAGGTTCGTTTACACCCTGGGTGAAACCAATAGAGTCTAATAGTGACATGAAAGCTGTGCTCAGGCTATCATTTTCAACATCCACATGGATATTGAAGTCACCTACAACAATTATTCTATCACTGCTAAGGACTAAGTCTGATAAAAATTCTGCAAACTCAGATAAAAACTCAGAATATGGGCCAGGAGGGCGGTAAACTACAGCAACTAGAACTGGCTGAAAGGTTCTTGAGACTGGATGTGGAAGACTAAGAACAAGGCTTTCAAAAGAAGAAAAATTCAGCTTTGGTCGAGGGTTAACTAAAAGACTGGAATTAAAAATAGCTGCTACTCCACCACCTCGTCCGGTGTCTCGAGGTATATGAGTATTAAAATGACTGGGAGGAGTGGATTCATTCAAACTAACATATTCATCTCGACACAGCCAGGTTTCAGTCAAAAAAAGTAAATCAATGTGCTGATCTGATATCAGATCATTCACTAAAAGAGACTTGGATGCTAAGGACCTAATGTTCAAAAGTCCGCAGTGAATCCTCCGATCTTGTAGCAAAATCGTATTCGTAGTTTTGATTCTAATCAGATTCTGATGATTCACGCCGTTTGGATGACTTATAAAAATGGGTCTGGGCCGGGGGACAGACACAGTACCTATAGTATAACTACAGTTCGATTCAGAATTACAGCTATAGTGACTGGGAGACAGATCTAAGGGAGGCGCAGAGAAGTGTGTAAGACTGCAGCTCTGCCTCCTGGTCTGAACTCTGTGAGTCTGATGCTTTGTTTCCAATTTCATCTACTATGGATCATTAACCTCTTTTGAACTTTTCTAACTCTTTCAGATCCCTTATCACCTTTGCATAGGAGCCTTCTTGTTCTCTAATCCAGACATTTTCATTCCGGGTCCATGTAGCAGTGATTTTCTTTTGTTTTCTTAACATCCTTGCCTCTCTTGCGATGTCCCCATTCTTTTTGGTTAAGTTTTCATTTATGTAAACATTAGTACCTTTCAGTTTTTTAGCCTGCATTAGTAAGTAATTCCTCTGTTTTCTGCTAATGAATCGTATGATAATAGCAGGTTTAAATTTTTTTCCGACTTTCTAGGTAATGTGTGGCAGATGGATATTGCCTCATTTTGAATGTTTATGTTCTTACTGTGCAGAAAACCCACCACTTGTTGTTCAAGGGACAGCAGTTCTTCCTGCGGGGCATCTTCTATTGTATCTAAGTTTGCTGTGGCTCGGGCATAGGTCCGGTGTCGAGTTTCCAGTCCTGTTAACACCACATCATCTCTTCTTGAATATTGCTCCAAATCATCCACCCTTTGCTCCAGCACAGATATCTTTTTGTCCTTCTCTGTCAACATGGTTTTCAGGGTTTTCACTTCCTCTATCAATCCGATCAGTCGTTCCTGCTGCGATGTTAACTTTGTCAGCTCACCTGACATAAAGTTTAAGGATCTTTTTATCTCCTCCAGGTCACCTGTGGTTGTCATTTCTTTGCTCCGTGTTTTAATCTTTCCATTTGGCATTTCTTCTTCTCCTGCTGCTGGGCCTGAGCCTAGCCTGGTGGTAAGAGGATGCTGCTAGGCCTGAGCCTGACCTGTTGATAGCCGGCTGCTGCTGGGCCTGGTCCTCAGCCTGGTGGTAGTCTGCTGCTGTTGTGTCTCAGCTTGTCCTGGTGGTATGCTGGCTACTGCTGTGCCTGAGCCTGGCCTGATGACTGGACGTTTCCGGACCTGCTGGTTGCTTGGTCTGAGCCTGTTGGATGGTGACTGCTGGGCCTGAGCTTGGCCTGTTAGCAGCTGGCTGCTGCTAAGTTCAAGCCTGGCCTGATGTCATGTATGTATGTTTCAAGTCTTTCTCAATAAAAAGAGAATTACAAAAACAAAACTTTAAAAAGCATGTTTGAAGTGTTTATACTTACTTGGATATCAGAGTCCTTGTTGGGTTGACTGCTCCATAAGTCATGTTACCAACAACCACACTTTGTATGTTAACACCACAGACTCTAAATATTAAAGGGTGGAGCCTGAGTGACGTCCCCCGTCTGTTCCTGCAGGGGGCGCTGGAGTCCCATCAATGGCGGTCTCCATGCTGGAAATGCTGTCTCAGTCTAACTTTCAGTCAACCTAACGACAGGCTGAGAGCTGGAGCTGAGGCGGGTTTTAAACCTCCTGACAAACCGTTACACCGCGCCCACCTGTCAATCAGGTCAGCTACACGTCTAACTATGGAGAACACGTATCGGATGCGTTGTGAATAAAATTCACACCCTGCACACTGTGTGTCTGTGATATCAATAATTAATTAGACCAATATAGTTTTTTCTACCAGGCTGTACACATGTTCATTTAGGCTGTAAAAACTGCTTTTTTGGCTTTGGTATGTATGTGACTTCTGATGTTCCTGGAGCCAGCCGGTGCAGGATACAGCAACCGAAACAGAGTCTCATCAGGAGCCTTGATGAACAACAATAATCTTATCAACAATTTAAAAAAAGGAACATACAGTTCTTAAAGTTCACACAAACATCAAAGTTCAATAAATCATATATATGTAATTCAATGTATCACAAATGATATGTCACTGTGGGATTGAGAAGATACTGAAATCATTTATTTAAAAACAAAGGCTTACTTTTTTTTTTTTTTTAAAGGCCAGGAGGCTGACCAAACAGAGAGTGCAGGTCAGGAGGGCCACCAGGAGGGGTCTACACCGACATAGACAAAGGGGCAGGATGTAGGCCAGGCCACCAATCAGGATACAGGAGCAGGCAGGGCCTTCCACAGGAGCCGTGAAGCCAAGGCTCCATGAAGCCACTTTATGAGGTTCAGTTATTCAACTGCTCTTTAATGCTAATATCTAATCAGCCAATCACATGTTAGCATCTCAATGCATTTAGGCATGTAGACATGTTCAACATGATCTGCTGAAGTTCAAACCGAGCACCAGAATGGGGAAGAAAGTTGATGTAAGTGATTTTGAACATGGCATGGTTGTTGGTGCCAGACGGGCTGGTCTGAGTATTTCAGCAGCTGCTAATCTGCGAGGATCTCATATATATATCAAACTGGTTTCTTGAACGTGACATGAGTTCACTGTACTCAAACGGCCTCCACAGTCAGCGGATCTCTCAGTGCTCTCACGTCAATATGGACCAGAATCTCTAAAGAAATGTTTCCAGCATCTTGTTGAATCTATACCACCAAGAATGAAGTTCTGAAGGCAAAAGAAACGTTTAATGAGTCAGTTACAACTTTCTATAAAGACACTAGTCAAGATTATAAATCCTCCAACTCAATCAAGTTATAAATGATAGTATGGAGACAGGTACATGAGAGAGAGAGAGAGAGAGAGAACTAAAGACAGACAGACAGACAGACAAGTGAATGTAGAATAAACAATCAATCAATCAATCAACTTTTATTTGTATAGCGTCAACTCATAACAAGTGTTATCTCGAGACACTTTACAAGAAGCAGGTAAAATACCTTACTCATTGTCTGTTAACATTACAAAAGAGCAGGTAAAAAGACCTTACTCATTGTTATGTTACAAAAAGCAGGTAAAAGACCTTACTTATTGCTATGTTACAAAGATCCGGCCTATCCATCATGAGCACTTTAGCAAAGCAGCAAAAGTTACAGTGGTAAGAAAAAACTGCCTTATTAAAAGGCAGAAATCTTCGGCCGGATCCCCGGCTCATGACGAAACAGTCTTCACAGGCCTAGACTGCGCCGGGCTTGGAAAGGGATAGGGGGAGAGATGGGATAAGATGCAGGAAGAGGGATAGAGAGCAAGGGGGTGGGGGGAGGTAGACCGTCCATCAGCAATCCGGTGGGGAGGGGAGGGGGTGTGGGGGGTTGTTCTGGCAGGCCGCCAACCCACGATCCGGTGGGGAGGGGGTAGTGGTGGGGTGGGGGTTGTTCTGGCAAGCCGTCAACCGACGATCTTGAGGAGCCTAGGAGAGCTCAAGAGCTCCCAGGAAAGTAGGTGGTTAGTGACTGAGATTTATAGATAGATACATGCAGTAATATGATGTACTGTATATGCAGAGAGAGAGAGAGAGAGGAGCTCAGGGTGCCAGTTCCCCCGGTAGTCTAAGCCTATAGCAGCATAACTAAGAGCTGGTCTACACCAGCACCAGCCCTAACTATAAGATTTATCAAAAAGGAAAGTTTTAAGTCTAATCTTAAAAATACAGACTGTGTCTGCCTCCCGGACCCCGGCTGGAAGGCGGTTCCAGAGGAGAGGAGCCCGATAACTGAAGGCTTTACCCCCCATAGTACACTTGGAGACTGTAGGTACCACCAGCAGGCCTGCACTCCGGGACCGCAACGCTCTCAAGGGACAGTACGGCACTAGTAGCTCCTTAAGATAAGATGGTGCCTGGCCATTTAGAGCTTTGTAGGTGAGAAGAAGGATCTTGAATTCTATTCTAGACTGTATAGGGAGCCAGTGCAGAGAAGCCAGGACAGGAGTAATGTGGTCCCATTTCCTGGTTCTGGTCAGTACACGAGCTGCAGCATTCTGGACCCGTTGAAGAGTCTTTAGAGATTTGCCAGAGCACCCTGACAAAACAGAGTTACAATAATCCAGTCTGGAGGTAACAAATGCATGAACTAGTTTTTCTGCATCACTTTGCGACAGGATATTCCTGATCTTGGATATATTACGAAGGTGAAAGTAGGCTGTTCTTGAAACTTGACTGATGTGAGAGCTAAAAGACATATCTTGATCAAAAATAACTCCTAGATTCCTAACAGTGGTGCTAGATGCCAGGCTGATGTCATTAAGGACAGTCACATCACTAGAAAAAGTCTCTCTGAGGTTCTTAGGGCCTAGCACAATAACTTCAGTCTTGTCTGAGTTAAGTAGCAAAAAAATTTCTGGTCATCCAGGTCCTAACGTCCTTAAGACATGTTTTTAGCTGACATAACTGACTGGTACCATCGGGCTTCATTGATACATAAAGCTGAGTATCATCTGCATAACAATGAAACTGTATGGAGTGTTTCCTCATAATATTTCCCAGAGGAAGCATATATAATGTAAAAAGAATTGGTCCAAGCACTGAACCTTGTGGGACTCCATGGCAAACTTTAGTGTGCATAGAGGACTCATCATTAACATGTACAAACTGAGATCGGTCTGATAAGTAGGATTCAAACCAACTTAAAGCAGTCCCTGTAATTCCAAGCAAATGCTCCAGTCTGTACAACAGGATCCGATGGTCAATGGTGTCAAAAGCAGCACTAAGATCTAACAAGACGAGCACAGACAGAAGTCCCCTGTCTGAAGCTAGAAGTAGATTGTTTGTAACTTTAACTAGTGCAGTCTCAGTGCTATGGTGGACTCTAAATCCTGACTGGAACTCTTCAAATAAACTGTTGTCATGGAGAAAGTCACACAGCTGTTTAGCTACCACCTTCTCCAGGATCTTCGAGATAAAAGGAAGGTTGGATATAGGTCTGTAGTTAGCCAGAGTTCCTGAGTCCAGAGTAGGCTTTTTAAGTAGAGGTTTGATTACCGCTACTTTAAATGCCTGTGGTACATAGCCTGCCAGTAAAGACATATTGATCATATCTAATATGGAGTTGCTAACTAAGGGAAAGACTTCCTTAAACAGCTTGGTTGGGATTGGGTCTAAAAGACAGGTTGACGGTTTCGATGCAGAAATAATGGAATATAACTCTGAAAGGTTGATTGGAGAAAAACAGTCGAGACTAATATCTGGTCCTGGAACTGTCTCTGCCGTATCAGACGTATCTGCACCAGGTAAGGGCAGGAGGTTACCAATTTTGTCTCTGATGTCTAGAACTTTGTTGTTGAAAAAGCTAAGGAAATCATTACTGCTGAGGGCTAGAGGAATACAAGGCTCAATGGAGCCATGACTCTCTGTCAGCCTGGCTACAGTGCTGAAAAGGTATCTAGGATTTCCTTTGTTTTCCTCGATTAGAGAGGAGTAGTAGGCAGCTCGGGCGTGACGTAGAGCCTTCATATATCTCCTATGATTATCCTGCCAGAAAAAACGAGATTCTACCGTTTTGGTCGAACGCCATATTCTTTCAAAATTCCGTGATGATTGTTTCAGAGTACGGGTTTCTGAGTTGAACCATGGAGCCACTCTCCGCCGCTTGACAACCTTCTGTTTCAGGGGAGCAATCGAATCCAGAGTAACTCTCAGCAAATCCACTGCACTATCAACAAACTGATCTAGCTGAGAGGGACTAAAGCTATCGTAAGAGTTTCCAACTGGGTTGAAACACGGTACTGAATCAAAAACAGCTGAAATAGCTTCCTTAAATCTAGCCACAGCACTATCCGACAAACTTCTAGAAAGCACACCTCTTCCAGGCAGAGGTAATTCTAGTAGGACAAAATCAAATGTAATAAAAAAATGGTCTGATAGCAGAGGATTTTCTAGGAAAACTGTAAGGTTATGGATTTCAATTCCATAAGCTAAAACAAGATCCAGGGTGTGGTTAAAATGATGAGTAGGTTCGTTTACACCCTGGGTGAAACCAATAGAGTCTAATAGTGACATGAAAGCTGTGCTCAGGCTATCATTATCAACATCCACATGGATATTGAAGTCACCTACAACAATTATTCTATCACTGCTAAGGACTAAGTCTGATAAAAATTCTGCAAACTCAGATAAAAACTCAGAATATGGGCCAGGAGGGCGGTAAACTACAGCAACTAGAACTGGCTGAAAGGTTCTTGAGACTGGATGTGGAAGACTAAGAACAAGGCTTTCAAAAGAAGAAAAATTCAGCTTTGGTCGAGGGTTAACTAAAAGACTGGAATTAAAAATAGCTGCTACTCCACCACCTCGTCCGGTGTCTCGAGGTATATGAGTATTAAAATGACTGGGAGGAGTGGATTCATTCAAACTAACATATTCATCTCGACACAGCCAGGTTTCAGTCAAAAAAAGTAAATCAATGTGCTGATCTGATATCAGATCATTCACTAAAAGAGACTTGGATGCTAAGGACCTAATGTTCAAAAGTCCGCAGTGAATCCTCCGATCTTGTAGCAAAATCGTATTCGTAGTTTTGATTCTAATCAGATTCTGATGATTCACGCCGTTTGGATGACTTATAAAAACGGGTCTGGGCCGGGGGAAAGACACAGTACCTATAGTATAACTACAGTTCGATTCAGTATTACAGCTATAGTGACTGGGAGACAGATCTAAGGGAGGCGCAGAGAAGTGTGTAAGACTGCAGCTCTGCCTCCTGGTCTGAACTCTGAGTTGTTGTCAGGGTTTTGGACTAATAACCTCTGCTATGTTTCTAGATAATAGAGCTGCACCGTCCAAAGTGGGATGGATGCCGTCTCTAGCTAGCAGACCAGGTTTTCCCCAAAAAGACTGCCAGTTATCTATGAAGCCCACATCGTGTGCTGGACACCACCTCGACAGCCAGCGGTTGAGTGATGACATGCTGCTATACATGTCATCACTGGTCTGATTTGGGAGGGGTCCAGAGAACACTACGGAGTCCGACATCGTCTTAGCAAAAGTACACACCGACTCCACATTAACCTTAGTGACTTCCGACTGGCGTAGTCGGGAGTCATTTGTGCCGACATGAATTACGATTGTATCAAATCTACCTTTAGTCTTTGTCAGCAACTTTAAATGAGATGCGATGTCGCCCGCTCTGGCCCCGGGTATACACCTAACTATGCCCGCTGACTTCGCTAGCTTCACGTTTCGGACTATGGAGTCTCCAATAATCAGAGTTTTATTCTCAGCGGGTGTGTCGCTGAGTGGGGAAAATTTGTTTGAAACGTGAAGTGGTTGGTGGGGAACCGTGTGTTTTGATTTTCGACTATGCTTCCCTCGGACAGTAACCCAGCCACCGCCTCCCGGCTGCTCGGGAGTTACCGGGGGGGAAGCCAAGCTATGTCGGCCCGCACCGGCTACAGGTGGCTGGCTAACTACTGCTGCATACGATGACTCTGACTCAATGGTGCGGAGCCGTCTCTCTAACTCAGACACCCTCGCCTCCAAAGCTAAAAATAAACTACATTTCTTACAAGTATCATTATCACTAAAGGAGGACGAGGAATAACTTAACATCTGACACGTAGAGCAGGAGAGATCAGGAGAGGGAGAGACAGAAAAAGAAGCCATTGTAAAGCTAACTGCTAAGCTAAGCTAAGAGTAGGTACACAGTAACACAGTGCAGAGGAGAACAGAACAAGCAATTATGCAATACGCTCACCGTAGTACGCTGCTCTGCTCAGGTGCTGCTCGCTGCTCTGCTCAGGTGCTGCTCGCTGCTCTGCTCAGGTGCTGCTCGCTGCTCTGCTCAGGTGCTGCTCGCTGCTCTGCTCAGGTGCTGCTCAGTAAATAAAATAAAAACATTGTCCCATTATGAAGTAATAACGCTGTGAGCTGACATACAGAAAGGTCAAAGGTCACACAGTTCAGACTTTCTGCTCTGTCAGACACGAGCTCTAATATATTCATACCTGTGGAATAATGTGGTGACAGTTAAACAGGAAACACACAGCAGCTGTTTACAGGGCGCTCAGCTCTAAAAGAACTTTCAGCCCTTTTTATCCTGAATCACCACGAGTCTCCGTCACCGAGGTGAGCTCAGCTCAGTGTGTCAGGACAAACAACAAACAAACATGGTGGACAGCGAAAGACCTCTCAGAGTGAATGTTTTGTGATCAGACAGCAAAAAAAAGAGATTAAAAAAGTAATTCATGAAAAGTTTGATAAAATATGTCTGTAGAGTTTATTTAGAGGGTTAAAGTGAATAGGTCTTTATGTTTCCCTCTGTTTCCAATCTTTATGCTAAGCTAGGCTAATCTCATTGAGCAGTTTGTAGGTGAACTAAACTAAACCCTTAGATGTTTAACTGTTCCTCTAACACACATAGTCTGTGTAAACAGATGGACAACAAAGTAGCTCCCAGGAAGTGAAGCCAAAACATTTAGACCTCCCCCTGCTGACCGGCTGTAGTATAGGTCATAAGCCCCGCCTCCTCCATGTTAACAGATGGGTCAAACTATAAAATCAGATTAATGATATCTTTCTGATCCATGTCACAGGTTTAGGGTTTCGGACATGTTTAGATTTAATTCGTTATTTGATGATATAAAACGGTATAAAACGTCATGATTGACAGCTGTGTTGACCATTGAGGCTCCTGCGTTTCCGTCTGCTCCGGATTATCGGAGTAGAGGAGGAACTGTAAGGAAACGTAATGAAAGCGAACAGAAGAGTCATTAAACTTTCCGTGAGAGTCCGCTTCAGTCTGACACACAAATCTGAACCCACCTGAGCGACCTTTGACCTTTTAGCAGGAGGTTTAACCTGAGCGACCTTTGACCTTTTAGCAGGAGGTTTAACCTGAAAGACCTTTGACCTTTTAGCAGGAGGTTTAACCTGAGCGACCTTTGACCTTTTAGCAGGAGGTTTAACCTGAAAGACCTTTGACCTTTTAGTAGGAGAGTAAAGGTGGGTTTGGTCAGAGGAAGGCGCTGTGTCAGACCGTTGTAGGGTATTTTGGGGGCCGATGGAGCATCCTCGTCGTTGTTCATCTTTATATCCAATCAGTGACCTGATGTTTGATCAGCACTTAAAGTCTGAGCAGGTTTAATAAACATTCATGCGTTTATATTTTCTCCCTTATGTCTGACTCAAACATTATCATCAATCTAAAGTAAAAACGAACAGAAGTTATTGAAATACCTATATCTAATTAATATATAATTAAGATAAATACTTTTATCTTAAAGCAGGTCTATCTCTCATTTTAAGCCTCTGCCCCAAACGCTTAATAATTAATAAAAAACACTGACTAAAGTAAAGACGGGAAATCAAACTTTATTCAATTGTCTGAAGCGTTTAACAGGAAACTAAAGCAGGAAGTAAGAGAGGTTTAGATTTACAGAATGTACAGCAGGTCGCTCGAAAGGGTTTAATATCACATGTTTTGATTTGATCATTTATCTGACACCTGATCACGATCATGTACGTCCACACTCGTTGGTTTATTGTTCAGATGTTTGGGAGCGTGGCAGAGATACTCTCTTTGTTCAAACAAACATAAATAGAAAATATATAGAGCATGTATTTTTCTAAAAAAAACTCAAACTTGACCTCAGGTTGTTTGAAGATCTCATCGAGCTGAAAAGAGTACAAAAGTGTTTTATTCCTGTTTTTGTTCTTTTTTTTCCATTAACACAGAGCTGAGAAAAGGCTGAGTCCAGCTAGCATGAAGCTATATCAGCAGCTATCTAGAAAAAGGAGGCACTTGGGTTGGTCTCTGTGGCCATAGACGGTCTCTGGTTGGACGATCTGGTCCAGAAGCAGCAGGTGAGTTGATGAAGGTGTACGGATGAGAAATGTTTGATGAAGGGATGAAAGCTGACGAGCACTACACGACAGAGGGACGTTTCTGTTTGTGACGTCTCTAAACAAACACTATCAGCATAAAGGCCTCGCTCTGTAAACTTTGGATCAGGATCATTCTGCTCATGGCCAGAGAGAACAGCAGAAACACTCCTTAAACACTGTAAGAAGACTCCTTAAATACTGTAAGAAGACTCCTTAAATACTGTAAGAATCCTTAAGTACTATAAGAATACTCCTTAAGTACTGTAAGAAGACTCCTTAAACACTGTAAGAAGACTCCTTAAATACTGTAAGAAGACTCCTTAAATACTGTAAGAATCCTTAAGTACTATAAGAATACTCCTTAAGTACTGTAAGAAGATTCCTTAAATACTGTAAGAAGACTCCTTAAGTACCGTAAGAATACTCCTTAAGTACCGTAAGAATACTCCTTAAGTACTGTAAGAATACTCCTTAAGTACTGTATGAAGATTCCTTAAATACTGTAAGAAGACTCCTTAAGTACCGTAAGAATACTCCTTAAGTACTATAAGAATACTCCTTAAACACTGTAAGAAGATTCCTTAAATACTGTAAGAAGACTCCTTAAGTACTGTATGAAGATTCCTTAAGTACTGTAAGAATCATTAAATACTGTAAGAAGACTCCTTAAATACTGTAAGAAGACTCCTTAAGTACCGTAAGAATACTCCTTAAATACTGTATGAAGATTCCTTAAATACTGTAAGAAGACTCCTTAAATACTGTAAGAAGACTCCTTAAACACTGTAAGAATCATCAAGTACTGAAAGAATACTCCTTAAGTACTGAAAGAATACTCCTTAAGTACTGTAAGAAGACTCCTTAAATACTGTAAGAAGACTCCTTAAACACTGTAAGAATCATTAAGTACTGAAAGAATACTCCTTAAGTACTGAAAGAATACTCCTTAAGTACTGTAAGAAGACTCCTTAAACACTGTATGAAGATTCCTTAAGTACTGTAAGAATCATTAAATACTGTAAGAAGACTCCTTAAATACTGTAAGAAGACTCCTTAAGTACTGTATGAAGATTCCTTAAATACTGTAAGAAGACTCCTTAAGTACCGTAAGAATACTCCTTAAGTACTGTAAGAAGACTCCTTAAGTACCGTAAGAATACTCCTTAAATACTGTATGAAGATTCCTTAAATACTGTAAGAAGACTCCTTAAACACTTTAAGAATCATTAAGTACTATAAGAATACTCCTTAAGTACTGTAAGAAGACTCCTTAAGTACCGTAAGAATACTCCTTAAATACTGTAAGAAGACTCCTTAAACACTGTAAGAAGACTCCTTAAGTACTGTATGAAGATTCCTTAAATACTGTAAGAAGACTCCTTAAATACTGTAAGAAGACTCCTTAAGTACTGTATGAAGATTCCTTAAATACTGTAAGAAGACTCCTTAAATACTGTAAGAAGACTCCTTAAACACTGTAAGAATCATTAAATACTGTAAGAAGACTCCTTAAACACTGTAAGAATCATTAAATACTGTAAGAAGACTCCTTAAACACTGTAAGAATCATTAAATACTGTAAGAAGACTCCTTAAGTACTGAAAGAATACTCCTTAAGTACTGTAAGAAGAACAGACTAACTAGAACAGACACAGCCAGAGTCAGCTGGAGTCAGTAATCCCAACAAAGCTTTCTTAAATAATCACTACTCAAAGATCCAAAGACGAAGTCTGGCATGAAAAATACATCAGAAGCAGAAAGTGTTGGAACCTAAAAGAAGCTCATTAAATAGTTTAAACATTTAAACAGTGGAGGAGACTCTGAGAGAATATCAGGCTGGGAACAGAAGCTGAGTCTCTGAATCCTCATTCCCTGTTCTTCTTCTACAGAAGTTTAACTGAGAGACAGATTCCCAAACAGACGCAGTAATAAAGCTGCATCATGGTTTCTGTTTCTTCGGCGTTCTTCAGTTTGACTTTGGGGGGTGCTAGCTGAGCTGCTGACTAAAAGCCTCCTTCAGTTTCAATCACATACGATGAAACAACAGTGAAGTGAACGGTGAGACAGACATGAAATAAAGACAAATATTCAAAGCTTCATATCAAACAGCATAATCAAATTCCATCAGGAAAATGTCTGTTCATGTGTTCAGCACTGTAAGAAGTCAGTGTGAACACATTGAGTCAATATGTGCAGACAGCTTCAGTGATAGACAAACATCCACCTTTAAAGCTTTCTATAGAAGTCTACAGAACTACATGCAGAAAGTTCCTGAACATGAATATGAGTAATAACCAGGACTGCAGAGGACAGGTGAGGATCAGAACCTGAACTAACCCAGACCTGACTTACAGAGGGACCATGATAAAACATTTGAGGGTTAAGAGACGTCAAGGGAATGAATGTTCAAATCTAAACTCAGAGACCAGGATGTAAACACATGACGCTTAATGTAATGATGCAATATTGAGCCTAGAGACCAGGTGACCTGGCCAGACTGGGACAGGACAGTGAACCTGCTTTCAGGCTGAAATGAAGATGAACAGGTGAGGACATGTTGGTACCACGTCAGACCAGACCAGTATAACCAGGTGAATCCAGTTCAGTCCAGTGTAACTCAATACTTCACTGTTCAGTCAGGAGTTGATCTGATTGGACCACACAAGTCCAGAGCGTACTCAGCTTCAGGTCACTTTATTACCCTGAGATACAAGCTAATCTCGTCCATCCTTAAACTCATTATTTCAGGCAGGATGAAGCAGACTACAATCATTGTTATCCAGGTGTGTTTGAGTCCAGGCCAGACTTTCCCTGCAGAATAATTATCTTCTTTGGATCGATGTCCAGGTACACAGGTGTGACCTTCATCAGGTCTGTCTCTATCCCAGGATGTCCAGGTACACAGGTGTGACCTTCATCAGGTCTGTCTCTATCCCAGGATGTCCAGGTACACAGGTGTGGCCTTCATCAGGTATGTCTCTATCCCAGGATGTCCAGGTACACATGTGTGACCTTCATCAGGTATGTCTCTATCCCAGGATGTCCAGGTACACAGGTGTGACCTTCATCAGGTCTGTCTCTATCCCAGGATGTCCAGGTACACAGGTGTGGCCTTTATCAGGTCTGTCTCTATCCCAGGATGTCCAGGTACACAGGTGTGGCCTTCATCAGAGTGAGCAGCAGCTTCTGGATGTCTTTGATGTTGAGGCGTTGTTGAGGCTCTCTCTGCCAGCAGCCGAGCATCATGTCGTAGACTTCTTTAGGACACAGCCGGGGACGCTCCAGGACCCGGCCCTGAGTGATACACTCGATCACCTAAAAGCACACACAAGACATGATTAAATGCACACTCAGGTTTATTATTTTTATTACTGAATGCATGATGTGGATGATGGAACAGAACAACATCAGTGAACAGTTTCCTGCTCAGATATGAAACAGAGTTATTCTGAGAGGCTCTGTTTTATTTCCTCATGATCAGCACTTTTTACAGGAGCTCCATCTTCTGTTTTCTCTGTGCACTCATTCAAAACCTGAAGTGTTTCCCTGCAGCCTTTAAACGTCACATGAGAGCTCTTATTATAACGAAGTCAACAGAGTCAAGTTTTAAAATCAACTCTGCATGACGCCATCTGATTAACATAAAACTTTTCTGTTTGTCTCTAGGGTTTGATCATTCTGCTTTCATATCTACTATTTTATTTTTTTCATTTAAAGAGCACTAAAATACCTCTACATGTTCAGCTTTGAGTCTGTGAGCATATGAGAGACGTAACGCATTTCGTATTTCAGTTTCCCCCTCACCTCATTGTTGGCAAGCTGGAACCATGGCTGCTTTCCGTATGTGAAGATCTCCCACAGGATGACACCGAAGCTCCACACGTCGCTCTCTGTGGTGAACTTTCTGTACATGATGCTCTCAGGAGGCATCCAACGGATAGGCAGCATGGTGTGACCCCCAACCTGAGCACACACACAGAGACACACACACAATCTCAATAATGATTTACTACAGTAAAGACTGAATCATCAAAAACACAGACTTTCTAAACCCTCAACCTGTCTTTTAGACCCAATCCCAACCAAGTTGTTTAAGGAAGTCTTTCTCTTAGTTAGCAACTGTATATTAGATATGATCAATATGTCTTTACTGGCAGGCTATGTACCACAGTCATTTAAAGAGCAGTAATCAAACCTCTAGTCAAAAAACCTACTCTAGATTCAGGAACTCTAGCTAACTATAGGCCTATATCCAACCTTCCTTTTATCTCAAAGATCCTGGAGAAAGTGGTAGCTAATCAGCTGTGTGACTTTCTCCATGACAACAGTTTATTTGAGGAGTTTCAGTCAGAATTTAGAGTCCACCATAGCACTGAGACTGCACTAGTTAAAGTTACAAACAATCTACTTCTAGCTTACCTCTCACATCAGGCAAATTTCAAGAACAGCCTATTTTCACCTTCGTAATATATCCAAGATCAGGAATATCCTGTCGCAAAATGATGCAGAAAAATTAGTTCATGCATTTGTTACCTCCAGGTTGGACTATTGTAACTCTCTTTTGTCAGGGTGCTCTGGTAAGTCTCTAAAGACTCTTCAACTAGTCCAGAATGCTGCAGCTCGTGTACTGACTAGAACCAGGAAAAAGGGACCACATCACTCCTGTCCTGGCTTCTCTGCACTGGCTCCCTATACAATCTAGAAAGAATTCAAGATCCTTCTTCTCACTTACAAAGCTCTAAATGGCCAGGCACCATCTTATGCCTGCTCGTGGTACCTACGGTCTCTAAATGTACTATGGGAGGTAGAGCCTTCAGTTATCAGGCCTGCTCGTGGTACCTACGGTCTCTAAATGTACTATGGGAGGTAGAGCCTTCAGTTATCAGGCCTGCTCGTGGTACCTACGGTCTCTAAATGTACTATGGGAGGTAGAGTCTTCAGTTATCAGGCCTGCTCGTGGTACCTACGGTCTCTAAGTGTACTATGGGAGGTAGAGCCTTCAGTTATCAGGCCTGCTCGTGGTACCTACGGTCTCTAAATGTACTATGGGAGGTAGAGCCTTCAGTTATCAGGTCCTTTGAAATCATCTACCAGTCAGGGTCCGGGAGGCAAACACACTCTGTACTATTCAAGAATAGACTTAAAACTTTCCTTTTTGAAGCTCATTGTTAGGGCTGGCACAGGTGTAGAGCAGCTCCTCGTTATGCTGCTATAGGCTTAGACTGCCGGGGGAGTCAAATCTAGTAATCTATAGTAATCTGTAGTAATCTATAGTTATCTATAGGCATCTTACCCTGTAGTAATCCGTGCTGTAAATGTCTCTGGACATCCCAAAGTCTCCGATCTTCACCAGCAGCCCATTCCCGACCAGACAGTTCCTGGTGGCCAGATCTCGGTGCACAAAGTGCTGAGAGGCCAGGTAGATCATCCCCGCTGCGATCTGACTGGCGATGTGCAGCATCTGAGACAAACCCAGCTCGCCGTTTGTCTGCAGAGGCTGCCCGTCCACCAGGATCATGGCATCCGGCCCGTGGGCTCTGAGAATAGAGACAGACAGATGAAGACTGCTTCATGAATATCAAATGTAAGAGTTATATGAAATATTTACAGAAACATGTTTATCAATGATCCTGTCAGTCTGAACAGATGAATAAATATTAAAATAAACAGAGAGTGATGAATAATGACAAACCTCCTGTTGGACTCACCTGAGGAACTTGTTCAGGTCTCCGTGCTTCATGTACTCAAACACCATGATGAGCGGGTCTCCGTCCACACACACTCCGTAAAACTTGACGATGTGTTCGTGCTGCAGGTTGGTCAGCAGCTCGGCCTCGCGCTGGAAATCTTTCCTCGCCGCTAGAGTAGGATCTTTAAGAGTCTGAGAGAAAGAGGGAGAGCCAGCCCAGTTCAGACTGTTTCCTCCAGTTTGAACCCTAAAAGCCGAGCCAGGTTCTGAGGCTACAGATCAACCACAGCCTGAAACCTGCATGACATCTACTTTAAATTTCACAAATGAAGCCGTGTTCATCACTGAATGTGAATCAAACTGACATTCGGCAGGTCAGGTCTCACACACACACACACACACACACACACACACACACACACACACACACACACACACACACACACACACACACACACACACACACACACACACACACAGTCTTTCACATCCAGTCTCAAGAACCTTTCAGCCAGTTCAAGTTGCTGTAGTTTACCGTCCTCCTGGCCCATATTCTGAGTTTCTATCTGAATTTGCAGAATTTTTATCAGATTTAGTCCTTAGCAGTGATAGAATAATTGTTGTAGGTGACTTCAATATCCATGTGGATGTTGATAATGATAGCCTTAGCACAGCTTTCATGTCATTATTAGACTCTATTGGTTTCACCCAGGGTGTAAACGAACCTACTCATCGTTTTAACCACACCCTGGCTCTTGTTTTAGCTTATGGCATTGAAATCCATAACCTTACAGTTTTCCTAGAAAATCCTCTTCTATCAGACCATTTCCTTATTACTTTTGACTTTGTCTTACCAGAATTACCTCTGCTTAATAAAAATGTGCTCTCTAGAAGTTTATCTGATAGTGCTGTAGCTAGATTTAAGGAAGCTATTTCAGCTGCTTTTGATTCAGTACCGTCTTTTAACCCAGTTGGAAACTCTTATGATAGCTTTAGTCCCTCTCAGCTAGATCAGTTTGTTGATAGTGCAGTGGATTCGCTGAGAGTTACCCTTGATTCGATTGCTCCCCTGGAACGGAGTGT
>NW_026870243.1:232500-235000 GCF_963584025.1 Labrus mixtus
TCAAACATCCACACGGGTAATGTTTCTACAGGTGGAACAGGAAGTCAAACATCCACACAGGTAATGTTTCTACAGGTGGAACAGGAAGTCAAACATCCACACGAGTAATGTTTCTACAGGTGGAACAGGAAGTCAAACCTCCACACAGGTAATGTTTCTACAGGTGGAACAGGAAGTCAAACCTCCACACAGGTAATGTTTCTACAGGTGGAACAGGAAGTCAAACCTCCACACAGGTAATGTTTCTACAGGTGGAACAGGAAGTCAAACCTCCACACAGGTAATGTTTCTACAGGTGGAACAGGAAGTCAAACATCCACACGGGTAATGTTTCTACAGGTGGAACAGGAAGTCAAACATCCACACGGGTAATGTTTCTACAGGTGGAACAGGAAGTCAAACATCCACACAGGTAATGTTTCTACAGGTGGAACAGGAAGTCAAACATCCACACGAGTAATGTTTCTACAGGTGGAACAGGAAGTCAAACCTCCACACAGGTAATGTTTCTACAGGTGGAACAGGAAGTTAAACCTCCACACGAGTAATGTTTCTACAGGTGGAACAGGAAGTCAAACATCCACACAGGTAATGTTTCTACAGGTGGAACAGGAAGTCAAACCTCCACACAGGTAATGTTTCTACAGGTGGAACAGGAAGTCAAACCTCCACACAAGTAATGTTTCTACAGGTGGAACAGGAAGTCAAACATCCACACAGGTAATGTTTCTACAGGTGGAACAGGAAGTCAAACCTCCACACAGGTAATGTTTCTACAGGTGGAACAGGAAGTCAAACATCCACATAGGTAATGTTTCTACAGGTGGAACAGGAAGTCAAACCTCCACACAGGTAATGTTTCTACAGGTGGAACAGGAAGTCAAACATCCACACGAGTAATGTTTCTACAGGTGGAACAGGAAGTCAAACCTCCACACAGGTAATGTTTCTACAGGTGGAACAGGAAGTCAAACATCCACACAGGTAATGTTTCTACAGGTGGAACAGGAAGTCAAACCTCCACACAGGTAATGTTTCTACAGGTGGAACAGGAAGTCAAACATCCACATAGGTAATGTTTCTACAGGTGGAACAGGAAGTCAAACCTCCACACAGGTAATGTTTCTACAGGTGGAACAGGAAGTCAAACCTACAGTCTCTAAATGTACTATGGGAGGTCGAGCCTACAGTTAGTCTATTGTCTCTTTGGTTTCTGTCTGTTCTACATGAGTCTGGTTCTGATCCAGGTTTCTGTCTGTTCATCATGAGTCTGGTTCTGATCCAGGTTTCTGTCTGTTCTACATGAGTCTGGTTCTGATCCAGGTTTCTGTCTGTTCATCATGAGTCTGGATCTGATCCAGGTTTCTGTCTGTTCATCATGAGTCTGGTTCTGATCCAGGTTTCTGTCTGTTCTACATGAGTCTGGTTCTGATCTTGGTTTTTGTCTGTTCATCATGAGTCTGGATCGGATCCAGGTTTCTGTCTGTTCATCATGAGTCTGGTTCTGATCCAGGTTTCTGTCTGTTCAACATGAGTCTGGATCTGATCCAGGTTTCTGTCTGTTCAACATGAATCTGGATCTGATCCAGGTTTCTGTCTGTTTAACATGAGTCTGGTTCTGATCCAGGTTTCTGCCTGTTCAACATGAGTCTGGTTCTGATCCAGGTTTCTGTCTGTTCAACATGAGTCTGGATCTGATCCAGGTTTCTGTCTGTTCAACATGAATCTGGATCTGATCCAGGTTTCTGTCTGTTTAACATGAGTCTGGTTCTGATCCAGGTTTCTGCCTGTTCAACATGAGTCTGGTTCTGATCCAGGTTTTTGTCTGTTCTACATGAGTCTGGTTCTGATCCAGGTTTCTGTCTGTTCAACATGAGTCTGGTTCTGATGAAGAAGTGAACACACTCCATGAGATTCTGGTCAAACTGGGAGCTCAGGTTAAATGAGATTCTTACCCTTCATCCCGAACTTTGAGCGTCGTCCATATTTGTTCATAAGAAGGAAGAGAACAACCAACATCACACAGGCTACACCTGCTAGACCCACGGCTAGAGACACCTGAGGGAGGACATTACATGTGTTAGTTTTATAGAGAACCAAACATTGAGCTAACTGGACTAAACTTACTGTAGTTACAGTAAATTTACCGACACTATGTCCACAGCAGGAGCTTAGGTGATGACCTTTTCTTTACAAAAGAAATTGAAGCACAAAGCTTGTGTCATATTTAATGATGTTTCTCACCCCGAATGTGTCCTCTTCAGGTTTGTGAGTCTCTGCAGTTGGAGTCACTGAGAGAAAAACACAGAAACAATCAGACCAACGGGCTGCTCTGCGTTCATGAACTGTTTTATGGTAATTGACTCTGCAGCCGTTCATTATTATAAACAGATTTAAAATATTGAACACAACTTTGATTTGTTTTGTAGTTCTGTGTTTTTTTCCTGATGAGTTAAATAACTGATGTGAAGAAAACACAAAATCACATCTGAAAAATGTT
>NW_026870243.1:240000-257500 GCF_963584025.1 Labrus mixtus
GTTTATGGTGAACTCCAGACTGTTCAGGTGGTTTAAGGTGAACTCCAGACTGTTCAGGTGGTTTATGGTGAACTCCAGACTGTTCAGGTGGTTTAAGGTGAACTCCAGACTGTTCAGGTGGTTTAAGGTGAACTCCAGACTGTTCAGGTGGTTTAAGGTGAACTCCAGACTGTTCAGGTGGTTTAAGGTGAACTCCAGACTGTTCAGGTGGTTTATGGTGAATTCCAGACTGTTCAGGTGGTTTATGGTGAACTCCAGACTGTTCAGGTGGTTTATGGTGAACTCCAGACTGTTCAGGTGGTTTAAGGTGAACTCCAGACTGTTCAGGTGGTTTAAGGTGAACTCCAGACTGTTCAGGTGGTTTAAGGTGAACTCCAGACTGTTCAGGTGGTTTATGGTGAATTCCAGACTGTTCAGGTGGTTTATGGTGAACTCCAGACTGTTCAGGTGGTTTATGGTGAACTCCAGACTGTTCAGGTGGTTTAAGGTGAACTCCAGACTGTTCAGGTGGTTTATGGTGAACTCCAGACTGTTCAGGTGGTTTAAGGTGAACTCCAGACTTTTCAGGTGGTTTATGGTGAACTCCAGACTGTTCAGGTGGTTTAAGGTGAACTCCAGACTGTTCAGGTGGTTTAAGGTTTAAGGTGAACTCCAGACTGTTCAGGTGGTTTATGGTGAACTCCAGACTGTTCAGGTGGTTTATGGTGAATTCCAGACTGTTCAGGTGGTTTATGGTGAACTCCAGACTGTTCAGGTGGTTTATGGTGAACTCCAGACTGTTCAGGTGGTTTATGGTGAACTCCAGACTGTTCAGGTGGTTTATGGTGAACTCCAGACTGTTCAGGTGGTTTAAGGTGAACTCCAGACTGTTCAGGTGGTTTAAGGTTTAAGGTGAACTCCAGACTGTTCAGGTGGTTTATGGTGAACTCCAGACTGTTCAGGTGGTTTATGGTGAATTCCAGACTGTTCAGGTGGTTTATGGTGAACTCCAGACTGTTCAGGTGGTTTATGGTGAACTCCAGACTGTTCAGGTGGTTTATGGTGAACTCCAGACTGTTCAGGTGGTTTAAGGTGAACTCCAGACTGTTCAGGTGGTTTAAGGTGAACTCCAGACTGTTCAGGTGGTTTAAGGTGAACTCCAGACTGTTCAGGTGGTTTAAGGTGAACTCCAGACTGTTCAGGTGGTTTATGGTGAATTCCAGACTGTTCAGGTGGTTTATGGTGAACTCCAGACTGTTCAGGTGGTTTATGGTGAACTCCAGACTGTTCAGGTGGTTTAAGGTGAACTCCAGACTGTTCAGGTGGTTTAAGGTGAACTCCAGACTGTTCAGGTGGTTTAAGGTGAACTCCAGACTGTTCAGGTGGTTTATGGTGAATTCCAGACTGTTCAGGTGGTTTATGGTGAACTCCAGACTGTTCAGGTGGTTTATGGTGAACTCCAGACTGTTCAGGTGGTTTAAGGTGAACTCCAGACTGTTCAGGTGGTTTATGGTGAACTCCAGACTGTTCAGGTGGTTTAAGGTGAACTCCAGACTTTTCAGGTGGTTTATGGTGAACTCCAGACTGTTCAGGTGGTTTAAGGTGAACTCCAGACTGTTCAGGTGGTTTAAGGTTTAAGGTGAACTCCAGACTGTTCAGGTGGTTTAAGGTGAACTCCAGACTGTTCAGGTAGTTTAAGGTGAACTCCAGACTGTTCAGGTGGTTTAAGGTTTAAGGTGAACTCCAGACTGTTCAGGTGGTTTAAGGTGAACTCCAGACTGTTCAGGTAGTTTAAGGTGAACTCCAGACTGTTCAGGTGGTTTAAGGTGAACTCCAGACTGTTCAGGTGGTTTAAGGTTTAAGGTGAACTCCAGACTGTTCAGGTGGTTTAAGTTCACATGAATAACTTGAATATTAATGTCTGATGTTATTACTAAATCTGATATTTTGAACACAAAGATCAAATGAAAAGGTGATTGGAACTCTATTGCTCTGAAAGTGAAAACCTACCCAACCTGAAAATACTCTGTGATTAACTCTGCATGGCTAAAGGTATCTGGACACCTGGACCTGTGATGTCATAACCATGAGCTTCATTATGCCCATCCCCTCCTCTGTTGTGAAACAGTCCTCAGACTGTCTGAAGTGTGTGTGTGTGTGTGTGTGTGTGTGTGTGTGTGTGTGTGTGTGTGCTAACTCACCACAGCTGCTGATGTTCATATCCTGCAGAGGGATCCTCGTGATGTTATCAGCACAGTATAACTGTTGGTTGCTAAGCCCCGCCTCCCCTCTCTGTTGCCATAGCTGCAGCCAGCGGATCTCACAGCCACAGGTAAACACCACCTCCTCCAGGTGACTGCAGACACACACACACACACACACAGAGGTCTGATCTGAGTCACATTCACCTTTGTCTGTGTGTGTGTGTGTGTGTGTGTGTGTGTGTGTGTGTGTGTGTGTGTGTGTGTGTGTGTGTGTGTGTGTGTGTGTGTGTGTGTGTGTGACGTCAGATAACACTGAGCTCCCCAGTAACGGTTGCTAGGGAATATAATGAGGGACTCCTAACCCTCAACAGAATCATCTTAGCACACACACAGTCACACACACTTGGTCAGGGAGATTGTCAGACTGTGATTATTGTGTTGACCACAGCAGGTGTGTGTTTATGTGTATAAAGGTGGATGTGTTGTCTGTGATTTCTCGATAATTTGTCAGTGATGTATCGTTGATTTCTTAGTGATGTCTCTGTGATATCTCGATGATGTCTCTGTGATGTCTCTGTGATGTCTCTGTGATGTGTCGGTGATGTCTCTGTGATGTGTCGGTGATGTGTCGTTGATGTGTCGTTGATGTGTCAGTGATGTCTCTGTGATGTCTCTGTGATGTGTCGGTGATGTGTCGGTGATGTGTCGTTGATGTGTCAGTGATGTCTCTGTGATGTCTCTGTGATGTCTCTGTGATGTCTCTGTGATGTGTCGGTGATGTGTCTGTGATGTGTCGTTGATGTCTCAGTGATGTCTCTGTGATGTCTCAGTGATGTCTCTGTGATGTCTCTGTGATGTGTCGGTGATGTGTCGTTGATGTGTCGTTGATGTGTCAGTGATGTCTCTGTGATGTCTCTGTGATGTCTCTGTGATGTGTCGGTGATGTGTCGGTGATGTGTCGTTGATGTGTCAGTGATGTCTCTGTGATGTCTCTGTGATGTGTCGGTGATGTCTCTGTGATGTCTCTGTGATGTGTCGTTGATGTGTCAGTGATGTCTCTGTGATGTCTCTGTGATGTCTCTGTGATGTGTCGGTGATGTGTCGTTGATGTGTCAGTGATGTCTCTGTGATGTCTCTGTGATGTCTCTGTGATGTGTCGGTGATGTGTTGTTGATGTGTCAGTGATGTCTCTGTGATGTCTCTGTGATGTGTCGGTGATGTGTCGGTGATGTGTTGTTGATGTGTCAGTGATGTCTCTGTGATGTCTCTGTGATGTCTCTGTGATGTGTCGGTGATGTGTCGTTGATGTGTCGGTGATGTGTCGGTGATGTCTCTGTGATGTGTCGGTGATGTCTCAGTGATGTCTCTGTGATGTCTCTGTGATGTCTCTGTTATGTCTCTGTGATGTGTCGGTGATGTGTCGTTGATGTGTCGGTGATGTGTCAGTGATGTCTCTGTGATGTGTCTGTGATGTCTCTGTTATGTCTCTGTGATGTGTCGGTGATGTGTCGTTGATGTGTCGGTGATGTGTCAGTGATGTCTCTGTGATGTCTCTGTGATGTCTCTGTTATGTCTCTGTGATTTGTCGGTGATGTGTCGTTGATGTGTCGGTGATGTGTCGTTGATGTGTCAGTGATGTCTCTGTGATGTCTCTGTGATGTCTCTGTGATGTGTCGGTGATGTGTCGGTGATGTGTCGTTGATGTGTCAGTGATGTCTCTGTGATGTCTCTGTGATGTCTCTGTGATGTGTCGGTGATGTGTTGTTGATGTGTCAGTGATGTCTCTGTGATGTCTCTGTGATGTGTCGGTGATGTGTCGGTGATGTGTTGTTGATGTGTCAGTGATGTCTCTGTGATGTCTCTGTGATGTCTCTGTGATGTGTCGGTGATGTGTCGGTGATGTGTTGTTGATGTGTCAGTGATGTCTCTGTGATGTCTCTGTGATGTGTCGGTGATGTGTCGGTGATGTGTCGTTGATGTGTCTGTGATGTGTCGGTGATGTCTCTGTGATGTGTCGGTGATGTCTCAGTGATGTCTCTGTGATGTCTCTGTGATGTCTCTGTTATGTCTCTGTGATGTGTCGGTGATGTGTCGTTGATGTGTCGGTGATGTGTCAGTGATGTCTCTGTGATGTGTCTGTGATGTCTCTGTTATGTCTCTGTGATGTGTCGGTGATGTGTCGTTGATGTGTCGGTGATGTGTCAGTGATGTCTCTGTGATGTCTCTGTGATGTCTCTGTTATGTCTCTGTGATTTGTCGGTGATGTGTCGTTGATGTGTCGGTGATGTGTCAGTGATGTGTCAGTGATGTCTCTGTGATGTCTCTGTGATGTCTCTGTTATGTCTCTGTGATGTGTCAGTGATGTCTTTGTGATGTGTCTGTGATGTCTCAGTGATGTCTTTGTGATGTGTCTGTGATGTCTCAGTGATGTCTCTGTGATGTCTCTGTGATGTCTCTGTTATGTCTCTGTGATGTGTCGGTGATGTGTCGGTGATGTGTCGGTGATGTGTCAGTGATGTCTCTGTGATGTCTCTGTCATGTCTCTGTGATGTCTCTGTGATGTGTCTGTGATGTTAGGACGTTAGGACCTGGATGACCAGAAATTTTTTGCTACTTAACTCAGACAAGACTGAAGTTATTGTGCTTGGCCCTAAGAACCTCAGAGAGACTTTTTCTAGTGATGTGACTGTCCTTAATGACATCAGCCTGGCATCTAGCACCACTGTTAGGAATCTAGGAGTTATTTTTGATCAAGATATGTCTTTTAGCTCTCACATCAGTCAAGTTTCAAGAACAGCCTACTTTCACCTTCGTAATATATCCAAGATCAGGAATATCCTGTCGCAAAGTGATGCAGAAAAACTAGTTCATGCATTTGTTACCTCCAGACTGGATTATTGTAACTCTCTTTTGTCAGGGTGCTCTGGCAAATCTCTAAAGACTCTTCAACGGGTCCAGAATTCTGCAGCTCGTGTACTGACCAGAACCAGGAAATGGGACCACATTACTCCTGTCCTGGCTTCTCTGCACTGGCTCCCTATACAGTCTAGAATAGAATTCAAGATCCTTCTTCTCACCTACAAAGCTCTAAATGGCCAGGCACCATCTTATCTTAAGGAGCTACTAGTACTGTACTGTCCCTCGAGAGCGTTGCGGTCCCGGAGTGCAGGCCTGCTGGTGGTACCTACAGTCTCCAAGTGTACTATGGGGGGTAAAGCCTTCAGTTATCGGGCTCCTCTCCTCTGGAACTGCCTTCCAGCCGGGGTCCGGGAGGCAGACACAGTCTGTATTTTTAAGATTAGACTTAAAACTTTCCTTTTTGATAAATCTTATAGTTAGGGCTGGTGTAGACCAGCTCTTAGTTATGCTGCTATAGGCTTAGACTACCGGGGGAACTGGCACCCTGAGCTCCTCTCTCTCTCTCTCTCTCTCTCTCTCTCTCTCTCTGCATATACAGTACATCATATTACTGCATGTATCTATCTATAAATCTCAGTCACTAACCACCTACTTTCCTGGGAGCTCTTGAGCTCTCCTAGGCTCCTCAAGATCGTCGGTTGATGTCTCTGTGATGTCTCTGTGATGTGTCAGTGATGTCTCTGTGATGTCTCTGTGATGTGTCGGTGATGTGTCGTTGATGTGTCGGTGATGTCTCTGTGATGTCTCGGTGATGTGTCGGTGATGTGTCAGTGATGTCTCGGTGATGTGTCGGTGATGTCTCAGTGATGTCTCAGTGATGTCTCAGTGATGTCTCTGTGATGTCTCGGTGATGTCTCTGTGATGTCTCGGTGATGTCTCTGTGATGTCTCAAATATTTCTCAGTAATGTCTCTGTGATGTCTAGATGATTTCTCAGTAATGTCTCTGTGATGTCTCTGTGATTTCTCGGGAATGTCCCGGTGATGTCTCGATGATTTCTCAGTAATGTCTTGGTGATATTGAGATGATTTCTCAGTAATGTCTCGGTGATGTCTTGGTCATGTCTCGATGATTTCTCAGTAATGTCTCGGTGATTTCTCGGTGATTTCTCGGTGATGTCTCAGTGATGTCTCAGTGATGTCTCGGTGATGTCACCGAGCACCTGAGCAGAGCAGCGAGCAGCACCTGAGCAGAGCAGCGTACTACGGTGAGCGTATTGCATCATTTTCTGTTCTGTTCTCCTCTGTACTGTGTTACTTTGTACCTACTCTTAGCTTAGCTTAGCAGTTAGCTTTACAATGGCTTCTTTTTCTGTCTCTCCCTCTCCTGATCTCTCCTGCTCTACGTGTCAGATGTTAAGTTATTCCTCGTCCTCCTTTAGTGATAATGATACATGTAAGAAATGTAGTTTATTTTTAACTTCGGAGGCGAGGGTGTCTGAGTTAGAGAGACGGCTCCGCACCATTGAGTCAGAGTCATCGTATGCAGCAGTAGTTAGCCAGCCACCTGTAGCCGGTGCGGGCCGACATAGCTTGGCTTCCCCCCCGGTAGCTCCCGAGCAGTCAGGAGGCGGTGGCTGGGTTACTGTCCGAGGGAAGCATAGTCGAAAATCGAAACTCACGGTTCCCCACCAATCACTTCACGTTTCAAACAAATTTTCCCCACTCATTGACACACCCGCTGAGAACAAAACTCTGATTATCGGCACTAATGACTCCCGACTACGCCAGTCTGAAGTCACTAAGGTTAATGTGGAGTCGGTGTGTACTAAGACGATGTCGGACTCCGTAGTGTTCTCTGGTCCCCTCCCAAATCAGACCAGTGATGACATGTATAGCCGCATGTCATCACTCAACCGCTGGCTGTCGAGGTGGTGTCCAGCACACGATGTGGGCTTCATAGATAACTGGCAGTCTTTTTGGGGAAAACCTGGTCTGCTAGCTAGAGACGGCATCCATCCCACTTTGGACGGTGCAGCTCTATTATCTAGAAACATAGCAGAGGTTATTAGTCCAAAACCCTGACAACAACACAGAGTTCAGACCAGGAGGCAGAGCTGCAGTCTTACACACTTCTCTGCGCCTCCCTTAGATCTGTCTCCCAGTCACTATAGCTGTAATTCTGAATCGAACTGTAGTTATACTATAGGTACTGTGTCTGTCCCCCGGCCCAGACCCGTTTTTTATAAGTCATCCAAATGGCGTGGATCGTCAAAATCTCATTAGAATCAAAACTACGAATACGATTTTGCTACAAGATCGGAGGATTCACTGTGGACTTTTGAACATTAGGTCCTTAGCATCCAAATCTCTTTTAGTGAATGATCTGATATCAGATCAGCATATTGATTTACTTTCTTTGACTGAAACCTGGCTGTGTCGAGATGAATATGTTAGTTTGAATGAATCCACTCCTCCCAGTCATTTTAATACTCATATACCTCGAGACACCGGACGAGGTGGTGGAGTAGCAGCTATTTTTAATTCCAGTCTTTTAATTAACCCTCGACCAAAGCTGAATTTTTCTTCTTTTGAAAGCCTTGTTCTTAGTCTTCCACATCCAGTCTCAAGAACCTTTCAGCCAGTTCTAGTTGTTGTAGTTTACCGTCCTCCTGGCCCATATTCTGAGTTTCTATCTGAATTTGCTGAATTTTTATCAGATTTAGTCCTTAGCAGTGATAGAATAAGTGTTGTAGGTGACTGCAATATCCATGTGGATGTTGATAATGATAGCCTTAGCACAGCTTTCATGTCATTATTAGACTCTATTGGTTTCACCCAGGGTGTAAACGAACCTACTCATCGTTTTAACCACACCCTGGATCTTGTTTTAGCTTATGGCATTGAAATCCATAACCTTACAGTTTTCCTAGAAAATCCTCTTCTATCAGACCATTTTTTTATTACATTTGATTTTGTCCTACTAGAATTACCTCTGCCTGGAAGAGGTGTGCTTTCTAGAAGTTTGTCGGATAGTGCTGTAGCTAGATTTAAGGAAGCTATTTCAGCTGCTTTTGATTCAGTACCGTGTTTCAACCCAGTTGGAAACTCTTATGATAGCTTTAGTCCCTCTCAGCTAGATCAGTTTGTTGATAGTGCAGTGGATTCACTGAGAGTTACTCTGGATTCGATTGCTCCCCTGGAACGGAGGGTTGTCAAGCGGCAGAGAGTGGCTCCATGGTTCAACTCAGAAACCCGTACTCTAAAACAATCGTCGCAGAATTTTGAAAGAATATGGCGCTCAACCAAAATGGTAGAATCTTGTTTATTCTGACAGGATAGTCATAGAAGATATATGAAGGCTCTACGTCACGCCCAAGCTGCCTACTACTCCTCTCTAATCGAGGAAAACAAAGGAAATCCTAGATACCTTTTCAGCACTGTAGCCAGGCTGACAGAGAGTCATGGCTCCATTGAGCCTTGTATTCCTTTAGCCCTCAGCAGTAATGATTTCCTGAGCTTTTTCAACAACATAATTCTAGCCATCAGAGACAAAATTGGCAACCTCCTGCCCTTACCTGGTGCAGATACGTCTGATACGGCAGAGACAGTTCCAGGACCAGATATTAGTCTAGACTGTTTTTATCCAATCGACCTTTCAGAGCTAAATTCCATTTTTTCTGTGTTGAAACCGTCAACCTGTCTTTTGGACCCAATCCCAACCAAGCTGTTTAAGGAAGTCTTTCCCTTAGTTAGCAACTCTATATTAGATATGATCATTTTGTCTTTACTGACAGGCTATGTACCACAGGCATTTAAAGTAGCGGTAATCAAACCTCTACTTAAAAAGCCTACTCTAGATTCAGGAACTCTAGCTAACTATAGGCCTATATCCAACCTTCCTGTTATCTCAAAGATCCTGGAGAAGGTGGTAGCTAATCAGCTGTGTGACTTTCTCCATGACAACAGTTTATTTGAGGAGTTTCAGTCAGGATTTAGAGTCCACCATAGCACTGAGACTGCACTAGTTAAAGTTACAAACAATCTACTTCTAGCTTCAGACAGGGGACTTCTCTCTGTGCTCGTCTTGTTAAATCTTAGTGCTGCTTTTGACACCATTGACCATCAGATCCTATTATACAGACTAGAACATTTACTTGGAATTACAGGGACTGCTTTAAGTTGGTTTGAATCCTACTTATCAGACCGATCTCAGTTTGTACATGTTAATGATTAGTCCTCTATGCACACTAAAGTTTGCCATGGAGTCCCACAAGGTTCAGTGCTTGGACCAATTCTCTTTACATTATATATGCTTCCTCTGGGAAATATTATGAGGAAACACTCCATACAGTTTCATTGTTATGCAGATGATACTTAGCTTTATGTATCAATGAAGCCCGATGGCACCAGTCAGTTATGTCAGCTAGAAACGTGCCTTAAGGACGTTAGGACCTGGATGACCAGAATTTTTTTGCTACTTAACTCAGACAAGACTGCAGTTATTGTGCTAGGCCCTAAAAACCTCAGAGAGACTTTTTCTAGTGATTTGACTGTCCTTAGTGACATCAGCCTGGCATCTAGCACCACTGTTAGGAATCTAGCAGTTCTTTTTGATCAATATATGTCCTTTAGCTCTCACATCAGTCAAGTTTCAAGAACAGCCTATTTTCACCTTTGTAATATATCCAAGATCAGCAATATCCTGTCGCAAAATGATGCAGAAAAACTAGTTCATGCATTTGTTACCTCCAGACTGGATTATTGTAACTCTCTTTTGTCAGGGTGCTCTGGCAAGTCTCTAAATACTCTTCAACTAGTCCAGAACGCTGCAGCTCGTGTACTGACCAGAACTAGGAAAAGGGACCACATTACTCCTGTCCTGGCTTCTCTGCACTGGCTCCCTATACAGTCTAGAATAGAATTCAAGATCCTTCTTCTCACTTACAAAGCTCTAAATGGCCAGGCACCATCTTATCTTAAGGAACGTGCTGTACTGTCCCTCGAGAGCGTTGCGGTCCCGGAGTGCAGGCCTGCTGGTGGTACCTACAGTCTCTAAGTGTACTATGGGGGGTAAAGCCTTCAGTTATCGGGCTCCTCTCCTCTGGAACCGCCTTCCAGCCGGGGTCCGGGAGGCAGACACAGTCTGTATTTCTAAGAATAGACTTAAAACTTTCCTTTTTGATAAATCTTATAGTTAGGGCTGGTGTAGACCAGCTCTTAGTTATGCTGCTATAGGCTTAGACTACCAGGGGAACTGGCACCCTGAGCTCCTGTCTCTCTCTCTCTCTCTCTCTCTCTCTCTCTCTGTGCATATACAGTACATCATATTACTGCATGTATCTATCTGTAAATCTCAGTCACTAACCACCTACTTTCCTGGGAGCTCTTGAGCTCTCTTAGGCTCCTCAAGATCATTGGTTGACAGCCTGCCAGAACAACCCCCACCCCAACCTTACCCCCTCCCCACTGGATCGTTGGTTGACGGCCTGCCAGAACATTCTTTCTCAGTGATGTCTCGATGATTTCTCATGATATTTTCTTCGTTCCTTTTTGATCAAAGCTGTGTTTTACTTTTTCATGAGATTATAAAAGGTTCAAGTTGACTGAGATTTGTAAAATATGAGCTCAGAGGATTCAGCACCACGGACAGCAGCCGTCTGATTCTACAGAAATATTTCCATGCGTGTGTGTGTGTGTGTGTGTATTTGTATGTGTGTGTGTGTTTGCATGTGTGTTTGCATGTGTGTTTGCGTGTGTGTGTGTGTGTGTGTGTGTGTGTGTATCATATGAGGGGAAAATAAATCTCACAGTCCAGAGAGCTGCAGGTGTTCAAAGATCTGCCAAGACAGCGTGGAGATCGGATTCTTCGACAGATTTCTGGGAAACAGAGACAAGAAAGGTAGGGAACCGGTTGGGAACAGGTAAACAGGTGTGAACAGGTGTGAACAGGTAAACAGGTGAACAGGTGAAAACAGGTACGAACAGGTAAACAGGTGTGAACAGGTGAAAACAGGTGTGAACAGGTAAACAGGTGGGAACAGGTGTGAACAGGTGAACAGGTGTGAACAGGTAAACAGGTGTGAACAGGTGAAAACAGGTGTGAACAGGTGAACAGGTGACATTACTCCCTCTAGGCCTGTTTCTCTGTTACCAACCCTTCTTGCCTACGACCTGTCTTCTTTGTTAGATCCTTGACCTGACCTCTGACCTCGAGCTCTGCCCCAGCAGTCCTTCTTCCTGTCTGCCTCTCCCTTTGGCTGTGTGCTGTTTCTCTGCAGCTTTGCAACAAAATGACTTAACCAGTTTACCCCCATGATGTACCTATTTATCATATCTAGTGGTTTTTAACAACTCAGCACTGGAATAAGGGATGTGCATGTGTTTGCTGACTTTTTCCACTACACACACTTTTAGACAAGATTCCACACACACACACACACCAGACACACACACACACCACAGACACACACCACAGACACACACACACACACACACACACACACACACACACACACTCCGCAGACACACTGCTGATTTGAAGGTTTCACGTGTACTCACATGTAGCGTAGTTGGGGGTTCTTGGAAAAAACTCGAGCTTGTATCGTGTGCAAGTTACTCCTCGTAATAGTTCTGAAATACACAAGTACACACACACACACACACACACACACACACACACACACACACAAACACACAGTGAATACACACACAGCTGTGTATTTTCTATGAACTGAACTAACTTCCATGTTTCTTATTCTCATTTCTGAACTTGTTTATATTCCACTGTTGTGGTGTTAAGATAATTTTTCTACGTCTGAGAAACTCAAAGTGACGTCAGTGTGATGAGAAACAGTAGAAACATATTCATATGTTATTTCTTTATATGTATTTATATATTGTGTGTTTGATTGTGTTGTGACTCACAGTCTCTGCAGACCCGTGTACAGCTCCATGTCCATGTCTCTTAACGTCTGCAGACCCGTCCAGTTCTCGATGTGTCTGCAAGCACAGGAAACACCTTCAGATCAATCAACATCATCATCCAATCAACAATCAATCAACATCATGCTTCAATCAACAATCAATCATCATCCACTCAATAATCAATCAACATCATCCTCCAATCAACAATCATTCAACATCATCCTCCAATCAACAATCAACATCAAATCAACAATCAATCAACATCATCCTCCAATCAACAAACAATCATCATCCACTCAATAATCAATCAACATCATCCTCCAATCAACAATCAATCAACATCAAATCAACAATCAATCAACATCATCCTCCAATAAACAATCAACATCAAATCAACAATCAATCAACATCATCCTCCAATCAACAAACAATCATCATCCACTCAATAATCAATCAACATCATCCTCCAATCAACAATCAATCAACATCAAATCAACAATCAATCAACATCATCCTCCAATCAACAATCAATCAACATCATCCTCCAATCAACAAACAATCATCATCCACTCAATAATCAATCAACATCATCCTCCAATCAACAATCAATCAACATCAAATCAACAATCAATCAACATCATCCTTCAATCAACAAACCATCAACATCAATTCAACAATTAATCAACATCATCCTCCAATCAAGAATCAATCAACATCATCATCCAATCAACAATCAATCAACATCATCATCCAATCAACAATCAATCAACATCATCTTCCAATCAACAATCAATCAACATCAAATCAACAATCAATCAACATCATCCTTCAATCAACAAACAATCAACATCCATTCAACAATCAATCAACATCATCCTCCAATCAACAATCAATCAACATCATCCTCCAATCAACAATCAACCAACATCATCATCCAATCAACAATCAATCAACATCATCCTCCAATCAACAATCAACATCAAATCAACAATCAATCAACATCATCCTTCAATCAACATCAAATTAACAATCAATCAACATCATCCTTCAATCAACAAACAATCAACCTCAACTCAACAATTAATCAACATCATCCTCCAATCAAGAATCAATCAACATCATCTTCCAATCAACAATTAATCAACATCATCCTCCAATCAAGAATCAATCAACATCATCTTCCAATAAACAATCAATCAACATCATCATCCAATCAACAATCAATCAACATCATCCTCCAATCAAGAATCAATCAACATCATCTTCCAATCAACAATCAATCAACATCATCATCCAATCAACAATCAATCAACATCATCCTCCAATCAACAATAATCAACATCAAATCAACAATCAATCAACATCATCCTTCAATCAACAAACAATCATCATCCATTCAACAATCAGTCAACATCAGCCTCCAATCAACAATCAATCAACATCCAATCAACAATCAATCAACATCATCCTCCAATCAACAATCAATCAACATCATCCTCCAATCAACAATCAATCAACATCATCCTCCAATCAACAATCAATCAATATCCAATCAACAATCAATCAACATCATCCTCCAATCAACAATCAATCAACATCCAATCAACAATCAATCAACATCATCATCCAATCAACAATCAATCAACATCATCATCCAATCAACAATCAATCAACATCATCCTCCAATCAACAATCAACATCATCCTTCAATCAACAAACAATCAACATCAAATCAACAATCAATCAACATCATCCTCCAATCAACAATCAACATCATCCTTCAATCAACAATCAACATCATCCTTCAATCAACAAACAATCAACATCATCCTTCAATCAACAATCAATCAACATCAAATCAACACTCAATCAACATCATCCTTCAATCAACATGATGGTTGATGGATCAAATTGTGTCCACTGAAAGTCGTTCTTTTTGTCCCTGACAGGCTCCGGTTGTTATTCTCAGTGTGTGACATCACTACATAATGAGACCTTTAGATGATCATAAATGTGAAGATCTCTCACTTGGCCTCTCTCTCTGTGAACAGGTGACTCCAGATCTCGCCTCCAGACCACACATTCTCTAAAAATCAGTTTGTGTCTCGGTGGCACCCCCTCTGGTGATAATCAGTAACTGCAGCTGAGTTTATTAACCTCTGTATGACCTCATCTGAACTCTGGGTTTGTTCTGGTTCTGTTTAAAGTGTCATCTGTAGTCAACCATCTTTGTATTGCTTGTTGCCATAGTAACAGTAAACCTTTATTTCATATCCGGCCACTCACAAACACACGTACTGACACATAGACACACACACACACTCGACACTGCGATGTGTGCTTGGTCCAGAAAGCAGGAAGTATTGACGTGTCAGAGAGCATCAGCTCGTTACTGAAGGAAATATTGACGCTGATTCATTTTCATAATTGACCGAGTTTAAATATCGACCACAAGTATTGATGATATGTCATCATGTGTCATAAAGAACACACACACACAGACACATTAACACAGACACACACAGACACAGACACACACACACACACACACACACACACACACACGCACACACGCACACACACACACACACACACACACACACACGTAAACACACACACTCCTGGTGTTGAGGTCTAATAATGTTTTGTTTAGTTCAGGTGTTTTTAGCTGTCACTGTCCTGGCTCCGTACCATTGAGTGCTTTGTGGAGCTACGACTTCAATCAAAGGTTTGACGTATAAAATCTCTCTCTACGCAGACGACGCCCTGCTGTACTTGGTCCAGATAGAGACCTCAATCTTGCCTGAACGTATACAAACGTTTGTGTGTCATTCCCAACAGTGTGCTATAGCATGCTCGTCTCCACAAAACAGATTCCCTTTTTTTTTTACCTAAAGAAATAACATACCTTGGGATAAGAATTTAAATGGTTAATTTTGATATGAAAGAAAAAAAATAATTTAAATTTCAAAATTAAAGTCGTAAATTTATTACTTTATTCTCGTAAATTCACGACTTTAAACTTGAAATTTTAGATTTTTTTTTCTTTCAAATCAAAATGAACCATTCCTTAAGAGAAGGACCAATTCTTATCCCAAGGTATGTTATTTTACAATAATCTCAGAAATTTACGATTTTGAGTTCAGTCTGCGTGAAAATGATGAAAGTAGAACTCCTATGGTAGACCTAGTAGTCATCTGCAGACACAACTTCCTCCCAGTCAGTGTGGTTCTTTCTTCAGTTTCTTGCAGAATCTTTTCAGGGTCCTGATATTTTATGACAATGTGAAGCTGAGCCAAAAGCATGTGAAGTTTCATATCTGCAAAACACAACTATGGTATATTTGTGTCTGTTATCAATCTGCCTTGTTAAAGTGTCTCATGTGCAGAGCCAGTTTGTGTTCAAACATCATTTTACAAATAAACAAGTTCTTGCAAGTTGAAGTGAAACCTTCTCTTGAACTGGAGCGTATTTCATTATTAGTGAAACCTTTACTAAAGTATAACAAGATGCTCCTAGTTTGTAATTTTTGAACAGGCAGCTGCTGCTCTTATATAGACTAAAATAACGACATTAATCTCATAAATAAAAAAGTAAAAATTAAACTTTATTCTTTATTCTTGTAAATCTACGTCTCTAATCTTGAATTTTTTTTTTTTCTTCGTTTTATTACAGACATGGGTCAGGGTCCTCTATTAAATATTTTTTAACTCATATCAGAAATATAGCTTATTAACACACACACACACACACACACACACACACACACACACACACATTGACACACACACACACACACACACACACACACACACACTCTCTGACATACACATACACATACACATACACACACCGATCACGGAGGTGTGAGCAGCAGCGGACTCACATGGAGGAGATGTTCTGGAAGAGGTCCTCGATGCCCCCGCTGATGTTCGCCGAGCTCCCGGTGCCCTGAAAGGAGAGCAGCGGGAAGATTGAGCTGCTGTCCGACTTGTTACAGAAGATCTCTGCGGGGGAGCAGGAGCAGGTGGGCGGGCAGTCCGGCAGGGAGCTCAGGTATCCATGAAAACACACGCTGCTGATCAGAAACAAAACCCTCCAGCTGCCAGGACGCAGGGGAAACACCGCGCTGAATCCCGGGCCGAACCTCTCCATACCGTCACGACTCAGGATCCCCGATCAGTCCGCAACTTCCCAACCAGCACCGACAAAAACACTCAGATCCTCCTGTCCGCTCTGCGCCTGCGTGGGACTGTGAGCGCTGCTCTCACCTTTTTCTCACAGAACACACACATCTATCTTTATGTGTGTGTGTGTGTGTGTGTGTGTGTGTGTGTGTGTGTGTGTGTGTGTGTGTGTGTGTTCGAGTGTGTCAGAGGTATTGATGATGCCAGTCACGGCTCCCCCGCTCTTCTAAAAAAATCGCCGCCCTGCAGAGAAAAAAAGAGAAAAAAAATCCAGAAATGATTCCAGGTGAGACATGAAAGGAGGTGCTCCTCTTTCTGTATCGTTTCATGTCATCCCTCCATCTCTTCCCCTCCGTTTCTCCTCTCACGCGCGCTGTTGCTTGTACCAGACGGTGCGGATGATAGAGCAAGCGAAGGAGAGAGAGAGAGAGAGAGAGAGAGAGAGAGAGAGAGGAAGCGCATGCGCACACAGGGGTGCACACAGTCTTCACCTCTCTGTTAAATAATTTATTTTTAAAATAAAAGATGAATTGTACAGTCAGACTCTACAGTTTATTGATTCTTTAGAGAATAGTTCATTGAGTTGTGTGTGTTTATGGGTCACAGAACAATCTGAGCTAACTCACCTGTGATGTGAAGAGGAGCTGTTTCATGTTTTTATCTGTTAGACCACAGACTGACACATGCACTGAAACTTTGATTAATTCACACAGTTGGCAGGTAATCCACATTTAAATTAACGTTTCTAAAGTTATTGTCCATTTTACAGTTTTTGTAAAGTTTACATTCACACAGTTTTTGTAAAGTTGACAATCACCCAGTGAATGCATTTTTATCAATCCATGGATCCGCTTAGGAAGTGCAAGAAAAACATGAACCAGGAACTTGGACCTGAGAAGGGAGTCTTTATACGCCCAAATCAAATAAAGGAAGGAGACAACATGGCCCTGGGAGTCAGATACCTCGTGGAGGAGGAAAAGCTTCATGTGATGATCATCTCTTGACCCCCTAACTAGGAGAGAGCTGTTAAGACAAGTATCTGCCTCTATGATCCAACTGGCCTTGTCACACCTGTGAATGAGAAGGGAGCCATACTTGTTAGAAAAAAGCCTCCCAGGAAGCAGGACGGGGATGTCTGACCAGAGACAATCCACTGTCAGCAGACCTCATGAAGGTGTTTGATGAGTACATGCCACTAAGTCAAATCATTGTTCCACAGATGCCTCACACCAGCCTGCTGGACTGGAAAACCTTGGGGAATAACCTTCACTGATGGAAATGACAAAAGTTTCTGCATTGTGCTTTACTTCAGGTTACTTTAAATCAAATTGGTTGAATACAAAGCA
>NW_026870243.1:267500-275000 GCF_963584025.1 Labrus mixtus
CTCTGCAGGCACTGGCTGTTTGATAGAAGTGTGTAGAAGACGTCCTCTGACTGTGGAGGTGAAGACCAGGAGTGTGTGATGAATTTGTTCTGTTCATCTCTGTAAGCGGAGTGGAGTGAGGAGGACGTTGAGAACAAAAAGAAAAAAGTTACATATAGAACCTTTAAAGTTATCCCATACTGAAAAGGGTAACCTCACAAAGTGTTTGAGGAGTTTCAGTCAGGATTTAGAGTCCACCATAGCACTGAGACTGCACTAGTTAAAGTTACAAACGATCTACTTCTAGCTTCAGACAGGGGACTTCTCTCTGTGCTCGTCTTGTTAGATCTTAGTGCTGCTTTTGACACCATTGACCATCAGATCCTGTTGTACAGACTAGAACATTTACTTGGAATCACAGGGACTGCTTTAAGTTGGTTTTAATCCTACTTATCAGACCGATCTCAGTTTGTACATGTTAATGATGAGTCCTCTATGCACACCAAAGTTAGCCATGGAGTTCCACAAGGTTCAGTGCTTGGACCAATTCTCTTTACATTATATATGCTTCCTCTGGGAAATATTATGAGGAAACACTCCATTGACAACATCATGGGAAACACAGACCTTTTTCTGAGAAATGTCTTTTGTTGTTGTTTTTGTTTCTATTATTGCAAAGGTCAGTTTTTTTCTTTTTGGAGGCCTAGCTGAGATATAACGCTCCACATGGTGCTCCTCCCTCACACTATGTAAAATATATTTTAATTTTCTTTATCTGGTAGAGAAACATTTTATATAACTCAAATGTATTCTGATGTTTCTCATCTAAAACATCTCTAACCCAACAAGGGCTTTCTTAGAGACAAAAACTCAGTGTCTCTGTCTATACAACACACACACACACACACACACACACACACACACACACACAGACACACACACACACACACACACACACACACACACACACACACACACACACACACACACACACACACACACACACACACACACACACACAGGCTTAGAAACCACAGAAAAACAGAGGCCCACATCATTTTTAATAGAGGTCCATTAGTTTAAAAGGATCAGTAAGAGTGGAGGTGTGTGTGTGCATGTGCCCTCGAGCTCTCTGTGGTGGACTCGGGATGGATTCAGGATGGACTGTGGTCTCTGAAAGACAAACACATCAGGGTGTGTCCACAAACCACACACACATCTAAAGCTAGCTGGCATTAAAGAGGTTAATGTGCACAGAGAGTAAAAAGAGACAGAGACAGAAACTAGAGGAACAAAAATAAAGTTTATAATTCAATAACTCCTGTCAGGACTCTTACATGTTCACATTGCTTTATTGTCTTTCTGGTTGCAAGAGGATAGTCTTATGTGTGTCCTTCTTCAGGTACCTGGGTTCTAGTTTGCAGTCCTCCAGTCAGGATGCTTCAATGACGTTGAACAAATAATAGGAGAAAAAAAACTCTCAGTGTTTGACCAGTAGGTTCTTTACTTAGCCTTTTCAGCAGGGTTGTTAAACTCTTAATGGGCTTAGTTCAAAACCTTCGAAACCTGTGCTGCCTGAATTATGTCAAACATGTCCAACAGTTTCTGCCTGGCAGTTTGGAAGTGCTGACAAATAAATGTATTTTCTGTCTGCAGGGTTTGAACCTCATCCTGCAGGGTCTGGATGTTGAGTTCCCTTTTCTACTTGCAGCTTTGTTAGCTGCAAAAAGGACTTGAGTTGAGCAAGAAGGAGGACCTGTCTAACAACATCCAGTATCATGCTGTGGGGGTTTCCTGGCACCAATTGTGTTGGGATTTTATGTGATTAATTTGGCTATTCAATTAATAATTATAATTGATTCATTAATTAATATTAATAAACACAGTTATAAATTTGAATTAATAACTATGTGGCACCACCCTGGAACCAAATGACATAAAATATTTTTCAAGTAAAATCAATATCTGTATTTAAATGAATGGAAGGCTTGAATCTGTACTTTAGCCCTTGCAACCAGCTGTTATCACAATGCATATGCACCAGTAATCACAGACAACTTCTCTTTAAATTACTGGACAGCAGAGCTTTATTTGACAAAGCAACATGAACTGCCATCAATGAAAAATAAACCTACCTGTAAATATTTTGAAAAACTCCCAGCTGAAGAGGTGTTATAATGTTACACCCTCGTCCTACTGATACAGAAAATGTCCTTCCATAGCTGTCCAGCCAGCCAATCAGCCCCCCAGTTGGACTTTATAGGGTGTTGTTTATAGGGAGAAGTATCATGGCTTTTTGAATGTTTTGAAAAATGAAAATGTTGACTGCATCTTGATTACACTCTATGTCTTGAACTGGCTTCAATAAAAATATATTGATAAAACATTTTTGTCACACTTAGAATAACAACCTGAGCCCGTCAGGGAAAAAAACTATAGCTTATAGTGGACGAACTTTAATCCATCAACCATTATGTTTAACAGAGGCGTTAACAATTGCCCTTAACAATTGTCCCATGGCAGCTGCTTTATAGTGCTGTTTGGATGTGATACACAGAATGTGAAACAATGAGATAAGCTCTTCTTTTTTTTGTCAAAATCTTTTTAATGAAATTCCACTTTACAGTCTGTTTACCAGCTGCAGACGTTACAGTCTGTTTACCTGCTGCAGACGTTACAGTCTGTTTACCTGCTGCAGACGTTACAGCCTGTTTACCTGCTGCAGACGTTACAGCCTGTTTACCTGCTGCATACGTTACAGCCTGTTTACCTGCTGCAGACGTTACAGCCTGTTTACCCGCTGCAGACGTTACCCGCTGCAGACGTTATAGTCTGTTTACCTACTGCAGACGTTACAGCCTGTATAACTGCTGCAGACGTTACAGTCTGTTTACCTGCTACAGACGTTACAGTCTGTTTACCTGCTGCCGACGTTACAGTCTGTTTACCTGCTGCCGACGTTACAGCCTGTTTACATGCTGCAGATGTTACAGCCTGTTTACCTGCAAACGTTACAGCCTGTTTACCTGCTGCAGACGTTACAGTCTGTTTACCTGCTGCAGACGTTACAGTCTGTTTACCTACTGCAGACGTTACAGCCTGTATAACTGCTGCAGACGTTACAGTCTGTTTACCTGCTACAGACGTTACAGTCTGTTTACCTGCTGCCGACGTTACAGTCTGTTTACCTGCTGCCGACGTTACAGCCTGTTTACATGCTGCAGATGTTACAGCCTGTTTACCTGCAAACGTTACAGCCTGTTTACCTGCTGCAGACGTTACAGTCTGTTTACCTGCTGCAGACGTTACAGTCTGTTTACCCGCTGCAGACGTTACAGTCTGTTTACCCGCTGCAGACGTTACAGTCTGTTTACCTGCTGCAGACGTTACAGTCTGTTTACCTGCTGCAGACGTTACAGTCTGTTTACCTGCTGCAGATGTTACAGTCTGTTTACCTGCAAACGTTACAGTCTGTTTACCTGCTGCAGATGTTACAGTCTGTTTACCTGCAAACGTTACAGCCTGTTTACCTGCTGCAGACGTAACAGCCTGTTTACCTGCAGACGTTACAGTCTGTTTACCTGCTGCAGACGTTACAGTCTGTTTACCTGCTGCAGGCGTTACAGCCTGTTTACCTGCTGCAGACGTTACAGTCTGTTTACCTGCTGCAGGCGTTACAGTCTGTTTACCTGCTGCAGACGTTACAGCCTGTTTACCTGCTGCAGACGTTACAGCCTGTTTACCTGCTGCAGACGTTACAGCCTGTTTACCTGCTGCAGACGTTACAGTATGTTTACCCGCTGCAGACGTTACAGCCTGTTTACCCGCTGCAGACGTTACAGCCTGTTTACCTGCTGCAGACGTTACAGTCTGTTTACCCGCTGCAGACGTTACAGCCTGTTTACCTGCTGCAGACGTTACAGTCTGTTCACCTGCTGCACACTTTAGAAATAATACCCGGCTAAAAATAGGGGATATTCCTTTAACTCTGAGTCATAGAGCTCTCTCAGATGTTTCTGATATTTCAGATTGATATGAAGAAAAAGGTTCTCTGTGCCGTATCTGTGCGCTTTCTTTGTACCTTATCCAAAACAAACATATTTATATCACATGATTAGATCACTGAAATCTTTATCTGAGGAGACAGAAGGTCAGAGGAGTCCATTAACAGCATCATGACCACACACACACACACACACACACACACACACACACACACACACACACACACACACACACACACACACACACACACACACACACAAATTGTCTTTGCCTCTGGCTCTAAAAGCCATCGGCCTCTTGTAGGGTTTTTTTTATGGACCAGACCACAGATTGACAAAATCTAAAATTAAATTTATCTTCTTTGTTTCCCCCTCTTGTCCTTCTCCTTCCTCACCCTCTTCATCCTCCTTGTCTGCCTCTCCTTCCTCCATGTCCTCATTTTAGTCTTCCTCACCAGATCTTTTAATGCCTCCCTCGTTCTCCTCACAGACCTCCCCCATCCTTTCATTTGTTGTTTCTGTACCTGGTTGGTTTTCTTCTATTCACGATTGTCCTCCTCACATTATTGATTAATGTTATTCATTGCAGTCAATCACAAAGTTTTCAATTAATTAATTATTAAAAAACTAGACTATACAAAAGAGGTCTGGACCATTATTGTGCAACTGTTTGAAGCTAAGTGCTAAATGCTAACAGATGCATGATAACATGAAATGTTGGTAAACTGTACAAAGAGCGAAAACATGATCTGATGGAAATGTTTTATTTTAAGAAGTACAAGAAAAACATTCAGGACCCGACAGAGCTGTCACAAGTCATTACCCATCACTTTGGAATATTTCATTCCTTTAATCCATTTTTTTATTTTGCTTTTTCAAAACCCTAAAAGTTTGAAAAAATAAAACCAAAGTAACAGAATTTCTGTGTTTTATAGTTTATAATCAGAGAACTTACATCACCATCTTTCAGTTCATCCTGAAAATTAAAAATCAGTCAGGCTTTAAGCGGGGCCACTCTACTGAAACTGCACTTCTGTCAGTAACAGAATCGCTACGAGCTGCCAGAGCTGCGGGTCAGTCCTCAGTTCTATTACTGCTAGAACGGTTTGCTGCCTTTGACACAGTCAACCATCAAATCCTCCTATACACGCTCTCTGAACATCTCAGGATCTGCCCTCTGCTGGTTCGTGTCCTACCTCTCTGGGCGATCCTGTGTCGTGGAAAGGAGAAGTGTCCAAAGCGCACAGCTTATCCACAGGGGTACCTCAAGGGTCAGTGCTTGGTCCTCTTCTCTTCTCCATATACACAAGCTCACTTAGTTCAATAATCCGCTCTCATGGCTTCTCATACCACTGCTATGCTGACGATACCCAGCTCTTCCTGTCATTCCCGCCAGACGATGTTACAGTCTCTGCAAGAATCTCATAATGCCTTACTGATATCTCTAAATGGATGAATGAACGCCACCTTCAACTCAATCTTTCAAAGACTGAGCTCCCTGTCATCCCAGCCAGTCCCTCTATGCAACCACAGATCAATATCCAGCTTGGAACAACCAAACTCATGCCCACAAAGTCTGCAGGAACCTGGGTGTCATGATTGATGACCAGCTAACTTTTAAGGTTCAAGTAGCCTCGATTGCCCGGTCACGTCGATTTGCCCTGTACAACATCAGGAAGATCAGACCTTACCTGTCAGAACTACACAGCTCCTGGTACAGGCTCTTGTGATATCTCTACTGGCAGGTCTTCCTACATGCACTATCAAACCCCTACAGATGATACAAAATGCAGCAGCACGACTGGTCTTCAACCTTCCTAAAAGAGCACATGTCACTCCATTGTTCATCTCCTTCCACTGGCTCCCAGTTACTGCTCGCATCAAATTTAAAACTCTGCTGCTCGCTTACAAAACAGCCACAAAAACGTCTCCTCCTTACTTTAACTCTCTGATCCAGGTCTACACTCCCCCCCCCCCCCCCCCCCCCCCCCACTATGCTCTGCCAATGAAAGGCGTCTGATCCAACCTTCACAACAGGGTCCTAAGTCTCTGACTAGACTCTTCTCCTCTGTCGCCCCCCGGTGGTGGAATGAACTTCCAAACTCCATGTGATCTGCAGAGTCCCTCTGCACCTTTAAGAAACAGCTAAAGACCCAGCTCTTTCATGAATACCTACTAACTTAATGATGATGGTCTCCATATTATTGATGATGATAATGGTAATGACGATTGTTTTTGTTTGATAACGATGACTTATAAGATGGTTTCTATACTGATTAGAGCTCTCAAGAACTGCCGTCAATGGTGTGCTTTGCCTCTGGTCACTTCCTGTCAGCACCTGTGTGTCCAATCAGACTCAAAGCTGATCGTTTGCTCTTACTGACATTGTTCCCTTTTTTCTAGATCCTTGCTTGTGTTGTACTTACTCTCTGATGTACGTCACTTTGGATAAAAGTGTCTGCTAAGTGAATTGTAGAATTGTAGAATTAAAATCCTTCAAAATAAATCCTGCCTCCAACACTTTGTCCACAGGAAGTCATCTCACCACGCACACTCATTGTTCAACACTGAGGAAGATAGAAAGCTTCAATCGGTCTGCATGTAACGTCTGAAGTTCAGAGGAAACGTAACGTCTTATATTCTGATGATGTTTTAATGAATGGAAAGAATAAGTATTAAGTGCTGCACGTGTACTCACTCCCCCGTCTAGGTTCTCAAACATGTAGAAAAGTCCACCAGAAAAAGAAGATGATTCAAAATGATCAAGTTGAGATATTCTGCTGGTATTTAAGAAGAGACATTGAGAATGAAAAATGAACATCTTGTTTGTGGCGCATTTCAGTATGAAATAAACACATGACACTTGTGCCTAAATAGAATATAATTTTTGTCTTAGCTGAGCCTTCGGGGGCTCGGGAGATGAATATGTTTGGAGAAGCTGGTCAGTGGCTCTACTCTGAAGTTAAGTTATGAAGGGCTGCAGAAGTTCAGGTACTAAATAAAGTCGTACACATTAAACAAATGTTCATTTGAAGTGTTCACTGTAATGGAAATTACCATTTCTTTGCATCGCTGCATGAAAGCAAAATGTATCTACTAACAGTTGATGAATTCTAAAACCATCATTCCTCAAACATAACCTGTCAGCCATTTTTACTTCAAAACAAATTCATTTTAGTAATAGCTTCTTATTTTTGCTTACCTCAACACATTAATGGACGACTCCTCTATCACACTTAACCATTTATGTATTCAGTTTCTTTTGTGATTTTGAAATTTATTTTCCAGCAGCTTCTGTCTCATTTAAATGGACCTTTCTTTTAGATAATAGGAGGAAAGTGCAGAGGAAGGCGTAAACCAATCCTAACAACCAGATTATCTGCGGTCACTTTATCTTTAAGCTCATCAATACAAGCTTTTTCTCCTGCATTTATCCAACCACAGCATGCTGCAGGGTTAAATGATTCAGGCTCACAAAAACACATTTTAATATTCATGTCCCATTTCAAATGAACAC
>NW_026870243.1:277500-300699 GCF_963584025.1 Labrus mixtus
TGCTAGAGTTCGGTTGTCCACACCCCGAATCCTACATTTCAGGGGGTTCACAAAGCATTCACGAAGCCTCCTAAACACTTAAAGTTAGTATAGTGATAACACAATTCTTAAAATCATGACATTTTCTAAGAATTTCCCCTCAAAGTTCAGACCAGATGGTTGTAAAGGGTTAGAGTCTTCAGAGAGCCTCAGGTGTGAAACTGTGAGGAGGACTTTAACAGGAATAAGATATTTCAAGTCTTCATCCCAATGTGTTCTCAGTTCCTGCCATCCACCACCACAACTCTAAATCAAATCTCAGCCTTCACCTCAACATTCATTCCAAACTATTTTTCTCTTTTCAGGTCCCAGAAATACCCTCCTGTCACTAATTTCAGCTGGAACATTTCCTCATCAGTTTAAAAAAAAAGCTCAATGAAATGATATAAAGGAAATAAGGCTGAGCCTGAGGCTGTGAATACCAGCAACAAACTCTGGAAATATCGAAATATTATTCTGTGTTACGTCCTGCTCATCAATGACTTTCATTGAGTGCTGATGAGTCTGCAGGTCTCATGTAGGTCTTGACCTTGACCCTGGCATCTGTCAGGCTGCAGCAAGGATCACAAACAGACGGTCAGATATCAGTACGTAGGACATGAGCAGCAGAGAGAAGCTGCTACATGTGGGAACTTTCAGCCTTCATCATCTGTCGAGGAGTTCAGTTTTCAAGATCCTGTTTCACAAAAAGAATCACAAAGAGCAGACGGAGCTGTGTGTGTGTGTGTGTGTGTGTGTGTGTGTGTGTGTGTCTTTGTGTGTGTAGTAAATGAACTAGCAGAAAAAATAACTGCTTTCTGCTTCTTGTTTTGTCAGGATCGTTTCATTTAAAGAGAATCTAAAGACGTGTCTCTTGTTTGATTTTCTTTATTGTAGAAAAGTAAAAAGTGTACTTTTATTTCTCATCTCTACTTTTTCTTCCAGGCATTGGGAGGGACTGTCAGAGATCTTTTCACTGATTGGTTGTATTTGATTTACCTTTAAAGTATATATCCTCAGTGTTTGAAAACACGGCGGCAGCTTCACGTGCTGAATCAGCAGGTGATGAGCCTTTAATCAGTGATCAGTTACACCAGTAGTTCTCAAACTTTTTAGACTGCGTACCATCTCAGAAAATATTTGGCTCTCCAAATACCACCATTATGGTAGATGTTAAAATACACTGTAGGCCTATTTCTACACACATTTTACACAGGAGGTTATTTATTATTGACTGTTGGCAGCCACACTATAGGACTACTAAGGGCTAGCGCTAGAACTGGCACTTAAACTAACACAACTCTGACATTTACCCAAATCAAAAAAAACGTGCAGAACAATAATAATGACAACTTTATACCAACAACCTGTTTGAGAATATTTAGTCTCCAGTGTTTCCCACACAAACACGATACCTGGGCCCAAGTATATTTCAAACCTGCTCTTATTTAATTTTTCATTTATTCATAAAATTGCTGCGTGCACGAGAGGGCGAGAGAGAGAGGGTAAGAGAGAGGGAGAGAGAAAGAGAGAGCAGGGTAAGAGAGAGAGAGAGAGAGAGAGAGAAAGAGAGAGCAGGGTAAGAGAGAGGGAGAAAGAGAGAGCGGGGTAAGAGAGAGGGAGAGAGAGAGAGAGAGAGAAAGAGAGAGCAGGGTAAGAGAGAGGGAGAAAGAGAGAGCGGGGTAAGAGAGAGGGAGAAAGAGAAAGAGAGAGCGGGGTAAGAGAGAGAGAGAGAGAAAGAGAGAGCTGGGGAAGAGAGAGGGAGAAAGAGAGAGCGGGGTAAGAGAGAGGGAGAAAGAGAGAGCGGGGTAAGAGAGAGGGAGAAAGAGAAAGAGAGAGCGGGGTAAGAGAGAGAGAGAGAGAAAGAGAGAGCTGGGGAAGAGAGAGGGAGAAAGAGAGAGCGGGGTAAGAGAGAGGGGGAAAGAGAAAGAGAGAGTGGGGTAAGAGAGAGGGAGAAAGAGAAAGAGAGAGCAGGGTAAGAGAGAGGGAGAAAGAGAGAGCGGGGTAAGAGAGAGGGAGAAAGAGAAAGAGAGAGCAGGGTAAGAGAGAGGGAGAAAGAGAGAGCGGGGTAAGAGAGAGGGAGAAAGAGAGAGCGGGGTAAGAGAGAGGGAGAAAGAGAAAGAGAGAGCGGGGTAAGAGAGAGAGAGAGAGAAAGAGAGAGCTGGGGAAGAGAGAGGGAGAAAGAGAGAGCGGGGTAAGAGAGAGGGGGAAAGAGAAAGAGAGAGTGGGGTAAGAGAGAGGGAGAAAGAGAAAGAGAGAGCAGGGTAAGAGAGAGGGAGAAAGAGAGAGCGGGGTAAGAGAGAGGGAGAAAGAGAAAGAGAGAGCAGGGTAAGAGAGAGGGAGAAAGAGAGAGCGGGGTAAGAGAGAGGGAGAAAGAGAGAGCGGGGTAAGAGAGAGGGAGAAAGAGAAAGAGAGAGCAGGGTAAGAGAGAGAGAGAGAGAAAGAGAGAGCTGGGGAAGAGAGAGAGAGAGAGAGAAAGAGAGAGCGGGGTAAGAGAGAGAGAGAGAGAAAGAGAGAGCGGGGTAAGAGAGAGAGAGAGAGAGAAAGAGAGAGCGGGGGAAGAGAGAGAGGGCGTGAGAGAGTGCAGGCGCAGTGCAACCAGATCCTCTGTATTATAAGGCTCTTCGTTGAATTTAAAAATGTTAACGTACAGCTGCTTGCCACCGATTCTGTGCTGAACTCCAATAAATAACAGAAGCGAGGTGTACTCCTGTTGTTGTTTATGTCTGTGCGCGAGCATAAATTGAGCTGATTAAAGTTTTTTGTTGCAAAAACTAGATTAATTTAGAGGGGAAAACACATTTGATATTAATACAACTCAATAGATACAAGACAGATAAGATAAGAGTATGACAAAGAAAAAAATTGGTGTTTTATGCTGAACGTTTTAAAAAATATATATTGTGGAGATTTCTTTGCGTACCATCACAGGGAGCCCGCGTACCACCGGTGGAACGCATACCATAGTTTGAGAACCACTGAGTTACACAGTCTATGTATGACCACATTCACTGAGCAAAGTCCAGCATAGGGTACTTCTCGTGTCCCACATGAAGGCAGGTATTTTAGATAATGTAAAGTTTTCTGTACTTTTGAGCCTGTCGCATGCAAACAGCGTTTTAGGTCACTGAAAATGCACTTTTTTGATAACTCCTTCCAGGGCTAAGATTTTCAGAAAGTCCACTTAAGGTGTTTCTGTGTAAACGGGGAGAACTGTTGTAATGCTTGTAACGTCACGCTGTGCGCCGGTTTCTCCTCCGTGTGACGTTATCGTGTGGCGCTTTAGTTTACATGAGATTAGTGCGATGGCAGACGTAACCACACTAGCGCTGGTGCTAACGATGCTAACTGGACTTTTTACACGCTCACACATACATACACAGTTACACTCCCACGATGTTGTCGAGCAGACACAAAGTTTGACAAAGAAGCTATTGCTCTGAGAGCTCTGCAGAGAACTGCTACATGGATAGAAACCAAGTATCAGCCATGCTCTGTCTTCATCTAGTGGTCAAACAGTGGAATTACATTACCCTCAGGTTAAGATTTGTTTCTCTGTTTAAATAAAGTTTCCAGGTTCTAAACAGCTGATTAAAAGTAACAACCAGATCTAAAAGAGAAGACTACAACTCTAAACAGCCCAAAGGGTGATACACACCTGTAAACAACAGACACAACAAACAAGGCTTGATTCCAAACAAACGTTTGGTGTTGCTGAGGTTACACCTCAAGTTGGAGAAGACCTCCATGTTGTCCTTTTCCCCCAGAGAAGGTTTTTTGTTTGGAGTTTTTGCTTCGTTGCACCAGGCTGTAGCTGTTGAGTTGAAGCTTTAGGGTTGGAAAAGATGGTTTTAAATCATATCACACCATGTTCATATTTTTTATAGAGAACTAGCAATTCCCACATTTTTGTAAGAAATTTCTCTCACTTGAGGTGCTCCAATAATTAACCCAAGATGTAAAAAGATAATAATCATAAATAATTTTAAAGGATGAATTGAAACAATACATTTGAATGAATAGGTGGTATAATATAATAAATATATATAATAAAAGTGAACTCAGGGGGGTTAAGGTCGTTGACAGAATTATTATTATTTTTTTATACTTTTTATTTAGTCAAATTTTACATTTATAAAGAAAAACAAACACCATGACAGAACAAAGACAAAAACAAGAAGTAAAACATAGTTTGAAGTTAATGATAATATATTTCCAGTTTGAAGTCCATTAATGTTCAAAAGAGTCACAAGAAGATAGCGTCATCCCCTTTGATACAAAGTCCGTCCATTTCTCCCACTTCTTAGCAAAGGATGCTCCTTAACATCATCTTTTCCATTTTGTATATTCCTGTTACTATTTCCATCCATTGATTGAGGCTGGGGGGCTCAGGTTCATACCATCTCCTTGTTGTCTTTTTTCATAATAGCATTCTTGCTTATCAAACCAAAACACAGGAACTTACATCATTAGGTATTGCATAACCAAAAATCTTTTTCATAGTTAAACAAAAATTTACCCAAAATGTTTGAATTTCTGGACACGTCCAAAAGATGTTTGAGTGATTGGCGTCAACGTGTCCACACTGTCTCCAGCATTGTTGATGTGATTGAGATTGTCGGCTTTTAATGAACTAGATTCTTCCAGACAAATTCTCTCCACTTCTTTGAGCTTGTGGATGAGTGTTGTGTGTCCCACATTGAACACCAGTCCTCCCTTATTATTTCCAGATTAAGTTATTTTTCCCATTTTGATTTAATGTATTCTGTGTTGTTCCCTCTCTGTGTCTGGAACTCTAGTATAGCTTCAAAATAATTGTGTATGCTTTTACCAAAATATCTATGACTGAATTGACCTTTTCTGGTTTTATCTTTTTTTCATAATTATCTCTTACTTGAAGGTATGGGTTAGGGTTAGAGTTAAGGTACATACAGCTGTAATACCTTTATCCCACCACTGCTTGAATCCAGAATCACAGAGACCGGGTTTAAACTGAGGATCCAAGGCAGGCCAAGTTAATAATTTGATGTCCCCCTCCAATTTATACACTTTTACAATCTTGCCCGTTCAGGGTTCGTTTGATAATTGAATTCTTGCAGTTTTGGCTCAACCTACTCACCTTGTCCCCCTTTGAAGTAGGGAAGATTCAATATTAATTTATATGTCCTTCCATCTTGCCAGGTAAAAAGGGCAACATGCACAGACCAGGAATTTCATTTGAGCTACATAAAAATATTTCCTCAAATTAGGCGGAGACAACTCACCCTCATTGTTAAGAGTGTTTTATACCTAACTCTTGGTCTCTTACCAGCCCAAACAAATCTTGATATCAGTTTGTCCCAGGATCTGAACTGTGACCCTGGAACCATTTTAGGAATAGATTGAAATAAGTATAACAGTCTTGGGTTAGGGTTAGGGTTAACAGGTTCATCTTATTTACCTCCATTCGTGTACCAAAGTCCAGATTAAAAGCTGGCCACCGTCTAATATCTTTCTGGATGTTGTTATTAAGCTGGTTATAGTTTATTTCCAATGTTTGATCAAGCTCTTTCGCAATCACCACACTTATATATTTAAATGATGTTTTCTTCCAATCAATGTTGTATTCATCTCTTATTTCTTGCTTAGGAGAATAGTTTAATGGTAGGACTTGAGTCTTTGTTATGTTTAATTTGAGGGAGATTCCTGGTGGGCCGGTTTCTGCCGGGAGCCCTGGCTTGTTGCTTTTCAGCTCTCTGGCTTCATGCAAGTTTCTGTTTACGAAATTAAACCAGAAAACCTTTTAAACAAGCAGCAAAGAAAATAATAATAATTGAACTTTATTAACATTATAAGAGAAGAATAAAAAATAAAACAAGTGAACAGAAGGTTTAGTTACTTTATTTTAAACTCTTTGCACAAGAATCGTTTCCTTTGATTTGTTGATAAAATCATCAAATCAACTGAAAGGTAACTGAAATCAATAAAATGATATTTTTAGACACACTTTAACTACTTTTGCAGGTTGATGAAAGCTAAAGTTCTTATCCTAACTCGGTATTTTATAATTTTATGTCATCAGAACAACTCCCAGAGCTGCTATCTGCCTCCCTCTGCCCACTGAAAGCCAACAGATTGCAGAGAGTCCACCTCCTCTGGCTGCTCATCTCTGGGTTGAGGGTCCGGGGCGTTGGGGTCCAGGGGTTACACCAGAGGTCTTTATCCTGAAATAAAAGTTAAAGAGTTATCATTCAAACAAAAACTCTCCAATATGTAACAGCAAAATACACTCCTATAAAATATTTTATTTCTGGTGGCCCAGAGCTCTCTCTCTCTCTTTTTTTCTCTCTCTCTCTTTTTCTCTTGCTCTTTCTCTATCTGAAGTGGTTTTCTTTCTTCCCGTTTCACGTCACATTAATGTGCTTGAATAAATGTTTTCTTTATGAAAGTTAATTTATTACTTCAGTAAAGTGTGGAGCACGGCCTCGGCCCACTTCCCGTTTGGATCGGCACAAACTTTAGAGCCGTTCTTCCTCGTCACTCTGCAGAGAAACAAGATTTTTTTTTTTTCAGTCAGACGTCACGTTTGGATTTACTACCCAATTAAAGGTACTTTTGCTCGATTACTTTCAGACAACAGCTAACCTTTACATGATTAATAAAAAAATGGAAATTGTTGATTGGGTCTTCACTACTCACATGACTTCTGTCCAGCGACAGTATCCTGTAACTGGAATCACCTCGATTCTGTCGATGACTCGTACAGGGATGTAGGACGAGGTGGTCCGTATGCATAAACATCCCGATCTGGGAGAAGCTGAACAATTCAAAACATGAAGTGAATTCTTCTGTCAGTCTTTGTTCAGTCTCTGAATTGAAACATGTTTGATGTTAAAGAAATGTTAAACAGCCAAAGTCTGCAGGTTTCTTCTTGTTTCTGTGAGAAAAGTTTACCTGAGCGCTGAGAGGTTTGTAATCAGCTGAGAAACATTAGAGGTGATTATGAAGCTGAATAAAGTTTCAAACTACAACCTTTCAAACGTCATGGAACAATAATTAAGTTTGTTCACTTTCAGCCTACTGTGGAAAGTCAGAATGTTAATGAAACGTGATTTAAAGCAACATGAGAGCAGAATGATCATTTCATGCAGATGAGATTGAATTATATTTTAATAACGTTCATTTTACAAACACTGAGAACAAAACAGACTGGAATGAATATTTCAGATCAAAAGGAGTTAAAGACACGTAGTGTCTTTATCAACTGAATATTTGAATGTGAGAATGTTACCTTGCAGGCTCACGATGCAGAAGCAGAGAGTTGTCATGATGATCAGCTGTGTAGATGTCATGTTGGCAGCAGCTTCAATGTTTCAGCTCTGATGAGGATGTGAGCCTGAATGAAGGAGACTGTGTTTATAAAGCCGGAAAAAAGGAAGTGCGTAGAGTTACCAGACTTTTACACACTAGAATGCTAATTGATGTGTGTGTGCGTGTGTGCGTGTGCACGCGTGTGTGTGTGTGTGAGTGTGTGAGGAAGGGGGGCTTAACGAAAAAGATGGGCTCCCCTCTGAAAGTCTATTTTTACTGATGAATGCTGAAATAAAACATGTTATCCTAGCCTGCTGCTTCTGTATGAGCAGACTTCTCTCTCTCAGTCTGCAGCATTGACTTCACAGGAACAAAAAGGTGAGGTTAAGACTTTCTGAAGCAAAGAGTTCACTTGATGTGAATGCTTCAGTTGTTCTCTGTTAAAACTACGGTCTCTAGTTTTTTGTGTGCAGTGAAGTTAAGTTATTTCAGTTAAACTGTGTTATGAACTGAATGCTGTTTGCATTTAAGAAATCCTTGTCCAAGAAATCTTGCTGTGGATAATCAGCTGTGTGACTTTCTCCATGACAACAGTTTATTTGAGGAGTTTCAGTCAGGATTTAGAGTCCACCATAGCACTGAGACTGCACTAGTTAAAGTTACAAACGATCTACTTCTAGCCTCAGACAGGGGACTTCTCTCTGTGCTCGTCTTGTTAGATCTTAGTGCTGCTTTTGACACCATTGACCATCGGATCCTGTTGTACAGACTAGAACATTTACTTGAAATTACAGGGACTGCTTTAAGTTGGTTTGAATCCTACTTATCAGACCGATCTCAGTTTGTACATGTTAATGATGAGTCCTCTATGCACACTAAAGTTTGCCATGGAGTCCCACAAGGTTCAGTGCTTGGACCAATTCTCTTTACATTATATATGCTTCCTTTTGGAAATATTATGAGGAAACACTCCATACAGTTTCATTGCTATGCAGATGATACTCAGCTTTATGTATCAATGAAGCCCTATGGTACCAGTTAGTTCACTAAAGTACCCAAGCAGATGTGTGGAAATGTCCCATAAAGAGGAACTGAAAAACTGAAAATGATTACTGAGACCCAAACTCAAGCAGAGCTGCACTCTTTATTTACACTTATGACCACATCCTTTTCTGTTAAATAATTATCTGGGGACTTCAGGACTCTCCTCCATTCCCTAAATTAGACTGCAGTTCCCGTCTATGAAAATAAATATTATATTCAAAAAAGCTCAGTCATGTACAGTAAATACTGAACCCAGGTGTGAGATCCAGAAACAATCATGGGATGGTCCTAACCCTAACCCTTCAGAAACGGTTTTACTGTCAAATGCATGTTGAATGTTTATTTTATTCAAAACACTCAAAATCATCATTAAAATCTATATTTACAATCCTTTATATGCATTTATTTTGATCGGACCAGAGACTTATGGAGAGGTGTTTTAAGCAGTGTTTTCCCACTCTCATCATGTATAATGTGAGGTTCCTGGCTAATGAAATAGACAAGGTAACGACATTAGCCACGAGTCAGAGGTGTTCAGGGAATGCAGCTTGATTCACTGAAACGTGGCTGCATCAGGAGGTCCCAGACAACAACCTCTCCCTCAAAGTCTTCCAGACTGTCTGGGACAAGCGTGATGCCACCAAGAAATTAAATAATTGCCATTGAGACCCTAACCTCATTGGGAAAATGTGTAATGAGGGTTATACATACACATATGTATGTAAATATACACATTCACACACTGATGGTAGAGGCTGCTGAGTAAGGAGTCCATCAGTATTTACTCATCCATTCATACATATTCACACGCTGATGGTAGAGGCTGCTGAGTAAAGAGTCCATCAGTATTAACTCATCCATTCACACACTGATGGTAGAGGCCGCTGAGTAAAGAGTCTGTCAGTATTAACTCATCCATTCATACACATTCACACACTGATGGTAGAGGCTGCTGAGTTAAAGAGTCCATCAGTATTAACTCATCCATTCGTACACATTCACACACTGATGGTAGAGGCTGCTGAGTAAAGAGTCCATCAGTATTAACTCATCCATTCACACACTGATGGTAGAGGCTGCAGTGTAAAGAGTCCATCAGTATTAACTCATCCATTCATACACATTCACACACTGATGGTAGAGGCTGCAGTGTAAAGAGTCCATCAGTATTAACTCATCCATTCACACACTGATGGTAGAGGCCGCTGAGTAAAGAGTCCATCAGTATTAACTCATCCATTCATACACATTCACACACTGATGGTAGAGGCCGCTTAGTAAAGAGTCTGTCAGTATTAACTCATCCATTCATACACATTCACACACTGCCGCTAAAACAGTGGGGTTTAAGTGTATTGCCCAAGGACACATCAACATGTGGCTGCAGGAGCTGGGGATTGAACCTTTACCTTCTGGTTGAGAGACAACCATGAATAGATTTTTATGAATTTAAAAAAGAATAATCATTTTCTTTTCTTTATTTTTTTTTATGTACAGGAGTCAACAGTAAATACTCAAACATGATTACCTCTCCTAAAGCACATCTTTTTTTTTCTTTTCTTTTTTTTAACAATATCTTTATTGAGTATTAAGCATTTTTTCAAGACACACAATTACATTTAGATAAATTCTTAGGAAAAACTAAATATACACAAGTACATATGCACATATATACATTTATAAAATTCGAAAAAAAAATCTCAAATATGATAATACAAAAACTACAGTACAAAACGTTGCAATATTATTCCTATCCATATTAAATAAAAATAACCAAATGGAGTACATTGCCATAGATGATTTAGTTAATCACAAATATTCTGCCCAAAAACATTTTCTACAAAAACAACCACAATTACAGACATTCCCAACTCTTTAACAGCCTAACTCAAAATATGAGACTTTTTATTTTTTAAGAAAATGTAAATGTAGGCCCCTGATATATGTAGTAGAAATGTGAAATATATTTTGAAGTTGGTGCAAACACCTTCCTAGAAAACAGAATAAATGTAAATATAAAAAATGTATGCAGTAACACCATCAACTGAACTCACTAGACACCAGTAAGAGACCAGGAAGTTTTCGATGGATCTGACTTAATTATCAAACATTATTTTTAGGGTTAGGGTTAGGGTTAGGGTTAGGGTTAGGGTTAGGGTTAGGGTTAGGGTTAGGGTTAGGGTTAGGGTTAGGGTTAGGGTTAGGGTTAGGGTTAGGGTTAGGGTTAGGGTTAGGGTTAGGGGTTAGGGTTAGGGTTAGGGTTAGGGTTAGGGTTAGGGTTAGGGTTAGGGTTAGGGTTAGGGTTAGGGTTAGGGTTAGGGTTAGGGTTAGGGTTAGGGTTAGGGTTAGGGTTAGGGTTAGGGTTAGAGGGTTAGGGTTAGGGTTAGGGTTAGGGTTAGGGTTAGGGTTAGGGTTAGGGTTAGGGTTAGGGTTAGGGTTAGGGTTAGGGTTAGGGTTAGGGTTAGGGTTAGGGTTAGGGTTAGGGTTAGGGTTAGGGTTAGGGTTAGGGTTAGGGTTAGGGTTAGGGTTAGGGTTAGGGTTAGGGTTAGGGTTAGGGTTAGGGTTAGGGTTAGGGTTAGGGTTAGGGTAGGGTTAGGGTTAGGGTTAGGGTTAGGGTTAGGGTTAGGGTTAGGGTTAGGGTTAGGGTTAGGGTTAGGGTTAGGGTTAGGGTTAGGGTTAGGGTTAGGGTTAGAGGGTTAGGGTAGGGTTAGGGTTAGGGGTTAGGGTTAGGGTTAGGGTTAGGGTTAGGGTTAGGGTTAGGGTTAGGGTTAGGGTTAGGGTTAGGGTTAGGGTTAGGGTTAGGGTTAGGGTTAGGGTTAGGGTTAGGGTTAGGGTTAGGGTTAGGGTTAGGGTTAGGGTTAGGGTTAGGGTTAGGGTTAGGGTTAGGGTTAGGGTTAGGGTTAGGGTTAGGGTTAGGGTTAGGGTTAGGGTTAGGGTTAGGGTTAGGGTTAGGGTTAGGGTTAGGGTTAGGGTTAGGGTTAGGGTTAGGGTTAGGGGTTAGGGTTAGGGTTAGGGTTAGGGTTAGGGTTAGGGTTAGGGTTAGGGTTAGGGTTAGGGTTAGGGTTAGGGTTAGGGTTAGGGTTAGGGTTAGGGTTAGGGTTAGGGTTAGGGTTAGGGTTAGGGTTAGGGTTAGGGTTAGGGTTAGGGTTAGGGTTAGGGTTAGGGTTAGGGTTAGGGTTAGGGTTAGGGTTAGGGTTAGGGTTAGGGTTAGGGTTAGGGTTAGGGTTAGGGTTAGGGTTAGGGTTAGGGTTAGGGTTAGGGTTAGGGTTAGGGTTAGGGTTAGGGTTAGGGTTAGGGTTAGGGTTAGGGTTAGGGTTAGGGTTAGGGTTAGGGTTAGGGTTAGGGTTAGGGTTAGGGTTAGGGTTAGGGTTAGGGTTAGGGTTAGGGTTAGGGTTAGGGTTAGGGTTAGGGTTAGGGTTAGGGTTAGGGTTAGGGTTAGGGTTAGGGTTAGGGTTAGGGTTAGGGTTAGGGTTAGGGTTAGGGTTAGGGTTAGGGTTAGGGTTAGGGTTAGGGTTAGGGTTAGGGTTAGGGTTAGGGTTAGGGTTAGGGTTAGGGTTAGGGTTAGGGTTAGGGTTAGGGTTAGGGTTAGGGTTAGGGTTAGGGTTAGGGTTAGGGTTAGGGTTAGGGTTAGGGTTAGGGTTAGGGTTAGGGTTAGGGTTAGGGTTAGGGTTAGGGTTAGGGTTAGGGTTAGGGTTAGGGTTAGGGTTAGGGTTAGGGTTAGGGTTAGGGTTAGGGTTAGGGTTAGGGTTAGGGTTAGGGTTAGGGTTAGGGTTAGGGTTAGGGTTAGGGTTAGGGTTAGGGTTAGGGTTAGGGTTAGGGTTAGGGTTAGGGTTAGGGTTAGGGTTAGGGTTAGGGTTAGGGTTAGGGTTAGGGTTAGGGTTAGGGTTAGGGTTAGGGTTAGGGTTAGGGTTAGGGTTAGGGTTAGGGTTAGGGTTAGGGTTAGGGTTAGGGTTAGGGTTAGGGTTAGGGTTAGGGTTAGGGTTAGGGTTAGGGTTAGGGTTAGGGTTAGGGTTAGGGTTAGGGTTAGGGTTAGGGTTAGGGTTAGGGTTAGGGTTAGGGTTAGGGTTAGGGTTAGGGTTAGGGTTAGGGTTAGGGTTAGGGTTAGGGTTAGGGTTAGGGTTAGGGTTAGGGTTAGGGTTAGGGTTAGGGTTAGGGTTAGGGTTAGGGTTAGGGTTAGGGTTAGGGTTAGGGTTAGGGTTAGGGTTAGGGTTAGGGTTAGGGTTAGGGTTAGGGTTAGGGTTAGGGTTAGGGTTAGGGTTAGGGTTAGGGTTAGGGTTAGGGTTAGGGTTAGGGTTAGGGTTAGGGTTAGGGTTAGGGTTAGGGTTAGGGTTAGGGTTAGGGTTAGGGTTAGGGTTAGGGTTAGGGTTAGGGTTAGGGTTAGGGTTAGGGTTAGGGTTAGGGTTAGGGTTAGGGTTAGGGTTAGGGTTAGGGTTAGGGTTAGGGTTAGGGTTAGGGTTAGGGTTAGGGTTAGGGTTAGGGTTAGGGTTAGGGTTAGGGTTAGGGTTAGGGTTAGGGTTAGGGTTAGGGTTAGGGTTAGGGTTAGGGTTAGGGTTAGGGTTAGGGTTAGGGTTAGGGTTAGGGTTAGGGTTAGGGTTAGGGTTAGGGTTAGGGTTAGGGTTAGGGTTAGGGTTAGGGTTAGGGTTAGGGTTAGGGTTAGGGTTAGGGTTAGGGTTAGGGTTAGGGTTAGGGTTAGGGTTAGGGTTAGGGTTAGGGTTAGGGTTAGGGTTAGGGTTAGGGTTAGGGTTAGGGTTAGGGTTAGGGTTAGGGTTAGGGTTAGGGTTAGGGTTAGGGTTAGGGTTAGGGTTAGGGTTAGGGTTAGGGTTAGGGTTAGGGTTAGGGTTAGGGTTAGGGTTAGGGTTAGGGTTAGGGTTAGGGTTAGGGTTAGGGTTAGGGTTAGGGTTAGGGTTAGGGTTAGGGTTAGGGTTAGGGTTAGGGTTAGGGTTAGGGTTAGGGTTAGGGTTAGGGTTAGGGTTAGGGTTAGGGTTAGGGTTAGGGTTAGGGTTAGGGTTAGGGTTAGGGTTAGGGTTAGGGTTAGGGTTAGGGTTAGGGTTAGGGTTAGGGTTAGGGTTAGGGTTAGGGTTAGGGTTAGGGTTAGGGTTAGGGTTAGGGTTAGGGTTAGGGTTAGGGTTAGGGTTAGGGTTAGGGTTAGGGTTAGGGTTAGGGTTAGGGTTAGGGTTAGGGTTAGGGTTAGGGTTAGGGTTAGGGTTAGGGTTAGGGTTAGGGTTAGGGTTAGGGTTAGGGTTAGGGTTAGGGTTAGGGTTAGGGTTAGGGTTAGGGTTAGGGTTAGGGTTAGGGTTAGGGTTAGGGTTAGGGTTAGGGTTAGGGTTAGGGTTAGGGTTAGGGTTAGGGTTAGGGTTAGGGTTAGGGTTAGGGTTAGGGTTAGGGTTAGGGTTAGGGTTAGGGTTAGGGTTAGGGTTAGGGTTAGGGTTAGGGTTAGGGTTAGGGTTAGGGTTAGGGTTAGGGTTAGGGTTAGGGTTAGGGTTAGGGTTAGGGTTAGGGTTAGGGTTAGGGTTAGGGTTAGGGTTAGGGTTAGGGTTAGGGTTAGGGTTAGGGTTAGGGTTAGGGTTAGGGTTAGGGTTAGGGTTAGGGTTAGGGTTAGGGTTAGGGTTAGGGTTAGGGTTAGGGTTAGGGTTAGGGTTAGGGTTAGGGTTAGGGTTAGGGTTAGGGTTAGGGTTAGGGTTAGGGTTAGGGTTAGGGTTAGGGTTAGGGTTAGGGTTAGGGTTAGGGTTAGGGTTAGGGTTAGGGTTAGGGTTAGGGTTAGGGTTAGGGTTAGGGTTAGGGTTAGGGTTAGGGTTAGGGTTAGGGTTAGGGTTAGGGTTAGGGTTAGGGTTAGGGTTAGGGTTAGGGTTAGGGTTAGGGTTAGGGTTAGGGTTAGGGTTAGGGTTAGGGTTAGGGTTAGGGTTAGGGTTAGGGTTAGGGTTAGGGTTAGGGTTAGGGTTAGGGTTAGGGTTAGGGTTAGGGTTAGGGTTAGGGTTAGGGTTAGGGTTAGGGTTAGGGTTAGGGTTAGGGTTAGGGTTAGGGTTAGGGTTAGGGTTAGGGTTAGGGTTAGGGTTAGGGTTAGGGTTAGGGTTAGGGTTAGGGTTAGGGTTAGGGTTAGGGTTAGGGTTAGGGTTAGGGTTAGGGTTAGGGTTAGGGTTAGGGTTAGGGTTAGGGTTAGGGTTAGGGTTAGGGTTAGGGTTAGGGTTAGGGTTAGGGTTAGGGTTAGGGTTAGGGTTAGGGTTAGGGTTAGGGTTAGGGTTAGGGTTAGGGTTAGGGTTAGGGTTAGGGTTAGGGTTAGGGTTAGGGTTAGGGTTAGGGTTAGGGTTAGGGTTAGGGTTAGGGTTAGGGTTAGGGTTAGGGTTAGGGTTAGGGTTAGGGTTAGGGTTAGGGTTAGGGTTAGGGTTAGGGTTAGGGTTAGGGTTAGGGTTAGGGTTAGGGTTAGGGTTAGGGTTAGGGTTAGGGTTAGGGTTAGGGTTAGGGTTAGGGTTAGGGTTAGGGTTAGGGTTAGGGTTAGGGTTAGGGTTAGGGTTAGGGTTAGGGTTAGGGTTAGGGTTAGGGTTAGGGTTAGGGTTAGGGTTAGGGTTAGGGTTAGGGTTAGGGTTAGGGTTAGGGTTAGGGTTAGGGTTAGGGTTAGGGTTAGGGTTAGGGTTAGGGTTAGGGTTAGGGTTAGGGTTAGGGTTAGGGTTAGGGTTAGGGTTAGGGTTAGGGTTAGGGTTAGGGTTAGGGTTAGGGTTAGGGTTAGGGTTAGGGTTAGGGTTAGGGTTAGGGTTAGGGTTAGGGTTAGGGTTAGGGTTAGGGTTAGGGTTAGGGTTAGGGTTAGGGTTAGGGTTAGGGTTAGGGTTAGGGTTAGGGTTAGGGTTAGGGTTAGGGTTAGGGTTAGGGTTAGGGTTAGGGTTAGGGTTAGGGTTAGGGTTAGGGTTAGGGTTAGGGTTAGGGTTAGGGTTAGGGTTAGGGTTAGGGTTAGGGTTAGGGTTAGGGTTAGGGTTAGGGTTAGGGTTAGGGTTAGGGTTAGGGTTAGGGTTAGGGTTAGGGTTAGGGTTAGGGTTAGGGTTAGGGTTAGGGTTAGGGTTAGGGTTAGGGTTAGGGTTAGGGTTAGGGTTAGGGTTAGGGTTAGGGTTAGGGTTAGGGTTAGGGTTAGGGTTAGGGTTAGGGTTAGGGTTAGGGTTAGGGTTAGGGTTAGGGTTAGGGTTAGGGTTAGGGTTAGGGTTAGGGTTAGGGTTAGGGTTAGGGTTAGGGTTAGGGTTAGGGTTAGGGTTAGGGTTAGGGTTAGGGTTAGGGTTAGGGTTAGGGTTAGGGTTAGGGTTAGGGTTAGGGTTAGGGTTAGGGTTAGGGTTAGGGTTAGGGTTAGGGTTAGGGTTAGGGTTAGGGTTAGGGTTAGGGTTAGGGTTAGGGTTAGGGTTAGGGTTAGGGTTAGGGTTAGGGTTAGGGTTAGGGTTAGGGTTAGGGTTAGGGTTAGGGTTAGGGTTAGGGTTAGGGTTAGGGTTAGGGTTAGGGTTAGGGTTAGGGTTAGGGTTAGGGTTAGGGTTAGGGTTAGGGTTAGGGTTAGGGTTAGGGTTAGGGTTAGGGTTAGGGTTAGGGTTAGGGTTAGGGTTAGGGTTAGGGTTAGGGTTAGGGTTAGGGTTAGGGTTAGGGTTAGGGTTAGGGTTAGGGTTAGGGTTAGGGTTAGGGTTAGGGTTAGGGTTAGGGTTAGGGTTAGGGTTAGGGTTAGGGTTAGGGTTAGGGTTAGGGTTAGGGTTAGGGTTAGGGTTAGGGTTAGGGTTAGGGTTAGGGTTAGGGTTAGGGTTAGGGTTAGGGTTAGGGTTAGGGTTAGGGTTAGGGTTAGGGTTAGGGTTAGGGTTAGGGTTAGGGTTAGGGTTAGGGTTAGGGTTAGGGTTAGGGTTAGGGTTAGGGTTAGGGTTAGGGTTAGGGTTAGGGTTAGGGTTAGGGTTAGGGTTAGGGTTAGGGTTAGGGTTAGGGTTAGGGTTAGGGTTAGGGTTAGGGTTAGGGTTAGGGTTAGGGTTAGGGTTAGGGTTAGGGTTAGGGTTAGGGTTAGGGTTAGGGTTAGGGTTAGGGTTAGGGTTAGGGTTAGGGTTAGGGTTAGGGTTAGGGTTAGGGTTAGGGTTAGGGTTAGGGTTAGGGTTAGGGTTAGGGTTAGGGTTAGGGTTAGGGTTAGGGTTAGGGTTAGGGTTAGGGTTAGGGTTAGGGTTAGGGTTAGGGTTAGGGTAGGGTTAGGGTTAGGGTTAGGGTTAGGGTTAGGGTTAGGGTTAGGGTTAGGGTTAGGGTTAGGGTTAGGGTTAGGGTTAGGGTTAGGGTTAGGGTTAGGGTTAGGGTTAGGGTTAGGGTTAGGGTTAGGGTTAGGGTTAGGGTTAGGGTTAGGGTTAGGGTTAGGGTTAGGGTTAGGGTTAGGGTTAGGGTTAGGGTTAGGGTTAGGGTTAGGGTTAGGGTTAGGGTTAGGGTTAGGGTTAGGGTTAGGGTTAGGGTTAGGGTTAGGGTTAGGGTTAGGGTTAGGGTTAGGGTTAGGGTTAGGGTTAGGGTTAGGGTTAGGGTTAGGGTTAGGGTTAGGGTTAGGGTTAGGGTTAGGGTTAGGGTTAGGGTTAGGGTTAGGGTTAGGGTTAGGGTTAGGGTTAGGGTTAGGGTTAGGGTTAGGGTTAGGGTTAGGGTTAGGGTTAGGGTTAGGGTTAGGGTTAGGGTTAGGGTTAGGGTTAGGGTTAGGGTTAGGGTTAGGGTTAGGGTTAGGGTTAGGGTTAGGGTTAGGGTTAGGGTTAGGGTTAGGGTTAGGGTTAGGGTTAGGGTTAGGGTTAGGGTTAGGGTTAGGGTTAGGGTTAGGGTTAGGGTTAGGGTTAGGGTTAGGGTTAGGGTTAGGGTTAGGGTTAGGGTTAGGGTTAGGGTTAGGGTTAGGGTTAGGGTTAGGGTTAGGGTTAGGGTTAGGGTTAGGGTTAGGGTTAGGGTTAGGGTTAGGGTTAGGGTTAGGGTTAGGGTTAGGGTTAGGGTTAGGGTTAGGGTTAGGGTTAGGGTTAGGGTTAGGGTTAGGGTTAGGGTTAGGGTTAGGGTTAGGGTTAGGGTTAGGGTTAGGGTTAGGGTTAGGGTTAGGGTTAGGGTTAGGGTTAGGGTTAGGGTTAGGGTTAGGGTTAGGGTTAGGGTTAGGGTTAGGGTTAGGGTTAGGGTTAGGGTTAGGGTTAGGGTTAGGGTTAGGGTTAGGGTTAGGGTTAGGGTTAGGGTTAGGGTTAGGGTTAGGGTTAGGGTTAGGGTTAGGGTTAGGGTTAGGGTTAGGGTTAGGGTTAGGGTTAGGGTTAGGGTTAGGGTTAGGGTTAGGGTTAGGGTTAGGGTTAGGGTTAGGGTTAGGGTTAGGGTTAGGGTTAGGGTTAGGGTTAGGGTTAGGGTTAGGGTTAGGGTTAGGGTTAGGGTTAGGGTTAGGGTTAGGGTTAGGGTTAGGGTTAGGGTTAGGGTTAGGGTTAGGGTTAGGGTTAGGGTTAGGGTTAGGGTTAGGGTTAGGGTTAGGGTTAGGGTTAGGGTTAGGGTTAGGGTTAGGGTTAGGGTTAGGGTTAGGGTTAGGGTTAGGGTTAGGGTTAGGGTTAGGGTTAGGGTTAGGGTTAGGGTTAGGGTTAGGGTTAGGGTTAGGGTTAGGGTTAGGGTTAGGGTTAGGGTTAGGGTTAGGGTTAGGGTTAGGGTTAGGGTTAGGGTTAGGGTTAGGGTTAGGGTTAGGGTTAGGGTTAGGGTTAGGGTTAGGGTTAGGGTTAGGGTTAGGGTTAGGGTTAGGGTTAGGGTTAGGGTTAGGGTTAGGGTTAGGGTTAGGGTTAGGGTTAGGGTTAGGGTTAGGGTTAGGGTTAGGGTTAGGGTTAGGGTTAGGGTTAGGGTTAGGGTTAGGGTTAGGGTTAGGGTTAGGGTTAGGGTTAGGGTTAGGGTTAGGGTTAGGGTTAGGGTTAGGGTTAGGGTTAGGGTTAGGGTTAGGGTTAGGGTTAGGGTTAGGGTTAGGGTTAGGGTTAGGGTTAGGGTTAGGGTTAGGGTTAGGGTTAGGGTTAGGGTTAGGGTTAGGGTTAGGGTTAGGGTTAGGGTTAGGGTTAGGGTTAGGGTTAGGGTTAGGGTTAGGGTTAGGGTTAGGGTTAGGGTTAGGGTTAGGGTTAGGGTTAGGGTTAGGGTTAGGGTTAGGGTTAGGGTTAGGGTTAGGGTTAGGGTTAGGGTTAGGGTTAGGGTTAGGGTTAGGGTTAGGGTTAGGGTTAGGGTTAGGGTTAGGGTTAGGGTTAGGGTTAGGGTTAGGGTTAGGGTTAGGGTTAGGGTTAGGGTTAGGGTTAGGGTTAGGGTTAGGGTTAGGGTTAGGGTTAGGGTTAGGGTTAGGGTTAGGGTTAGGGTTAGGGTTAGGGTTAGGGTTAGGGTTAGGGTTAGGGTTAGGGTTAGGGTTAGGGTTAGGGTTAGGGTTAGGGTTAGGGTTAGGGTTAGGGTTAGGGTTAGGGTTAGGGTTAGGGTTAGGGTTAGGGTTAGGGTTAGGGTTAGGGTTAGGGTTAGGGTTAGGGTTAGGGTTAGGGTTAGGGTTAGGGTTAGGGTTAGGGTTAGGGTTAGGGTTAGGGTTAGGGTTAGGGTTAGGGTTAGGGTTAGGGTTAGGGTTAGGGTTAGGGTTAGGGTTAGGGTTAGGGTTAGGGTTAGGGTTAGGGTTAGGGTTAGGGTTAGGGTTAGGGTTAGGGTTAGGGTTAGGGTTAGGGTTAGGGTTAGGGTTAGGGTTAGGGTTAGGGTTAGGGTTAGGGTTAGGGTTAGGGTTAGGGTTAGGGTTAGGGTTAGGGTTAGGGTTAGGGTTAGGGTTAGGGTTAGGGTTAGGGTTAGGGTTAGGGTTAGGGTTAGGGTTAGGGTTAGGGTTAGGGTTAGGGTTAGGGTTAGGGTTAGGGTTAGGGTTAGGGTTAGGGTTAGGGTTAGGGTTAGGGTTAGGGTTAGGGTTAGGGTTAGGGTTAGGGTTAGGGTTAGGGTTAGGGTTAGGGTTAGGGTTAGGGTTAGGGTTAGGGTTAGGGTTAGGGTTAGGGTTAGGGTTAGGGTTAGGGTTAGGGTTAGGGTTAGGGTTAGGGTTAGGGTTAGGGTTAGGGTTAGGGTTAGGGTTAGGGTTAGGGTTAGGGTTAGGGTTAGGGTTAGGGTTAGGGTTAGGGTTAGGGTTAGGGTTAGGGTTAGGGTTAGGGTTAGGGTTAGGGTTAGGGTTAGGGTTAGGGTTAGGGTTAGGGTTAGGGTTAGGGTTAGGGTTAGGGTTAGGGTTAGGGTTAGGGTTAGGGTTAGGGTTAGGGTTAGGGTTAGGGTTAGGGTTAGGGTTAGGGTTAGGGTTAGGGTTAGGGTTAGGGTTAGGGTTAGGGTTAGGGTTAGGGTTAGGGTTAGGGTTAGGGTTAGGGTTAGGGTTAGGGTTAGGGTTAGGGATAGGGTTAGGGTTAGGGTTAGGGTTAGGGTTAGGGTTAGGGTTAGGGTTAGGGTTAGGGTTAGGGTTAGGGTTAGGGTTAGGGTTAGGGTTAGGGTTAGGGTTAGGGTTAGGGTTAGGGTTAGGGTTAGGGTTAGGGTTAGGGTTAGGGTTAGGGTTAGGGTTAGGGTTAGGGTTAGGGTTAGGGTTAGGGTTAGGGTTAGGGTTAGGGTTAGGGTTAGGGTTAGGGTTAGGGTTAGGGTTAGGGTTAGGGTTAGGGTTAGGGTTAGGGTTAGGGTTAGGGTTAGGGTTAGGGTTAGGGTTAGGGTTAGGGTTAGGGTTAGGGTTAGGGTTAGGGTTAGGGTTAGGGTTAGGGTTAGGGTTAGGGTTAGGGTTAGGGTTAGGGTTAGGGTTAGGGTTAGGGTTAGGGTTAGGGTTAGGGTTAGGGTTAGGGTTAGGGTTAGGGTTAGGGTTAGGGTTAGGGTTAGGGTTAGGGTTAGGGTTAGGGTTAGGGTTAGGGTTAGGGTTAGGGTTAGGGTTAGGGTTAGGGTTAGGGTTAGGGTTAGGGTTAGGGTTAGGGTTAGGGTTAGGGTTAGGGTTAGGGTTAGGGTTAGGGTTAGGGTTAGGGTTAGGGTTAGGGTTAGGGTTAGGGTTAGGGTTAGGGTTAGGGTTAGGGTTAGGGTTAGGGTTAGGGTTAGGGTTAGGGTTAGGGTTAGGGTTAGGGTTAGGGTTAGGGTTAGGGTTAGGGTTAGGGTTAGGGTTAGGGTTAGGGTTAGGGTTAGGGTTAGGGTTAGGGTTAGGGTTAGGGTTAGGGTTAGGGTTAGGGTTAGGGTTAGGGTTAGGGTTAGGGTTAGGGTTAGGGTTAGGGTTAGGGTTAGGGTTAGGGTTAGGGTTAGGGTTAGGGTTAGGGTTAGGGTTAGGGTTAGGGTTAGGGTTAGGGTTAGGGTTAGGGTTAGGGTTAGGGTTAGGGTTAGGGTTAGGGTTAGGGTTAGGGTTAGGGTTAGGGTTAGGGTTAGGGTTAGGGTTAGGGTTAGGGTTAGGGTTAGGGTTAGGGTTAGGGTTAGGGTTAGGGTTAGGGTTAGGGTTAGGGTTAGGGTTAGGGTTAGGGTTAGGGTTAGGGTTAGGGTTAGGGTTAGGGTTAGGGTTAGGGTTAGGGTTAGGGTTAGGGTTAGGGTTAGGGTTAGGGTTAGGGTTAGGGTTAGGGTTAGGGTTAGGGTTAGGGTTAGGGTTAGGGTTAGGGTTAGGGTTAGGGTTAGGGTTAGGGTTAGGGTTAGGGTTAGGGTTAGGGTTAGGGTTAGGGTTAGGGTTAGGGTTAGGGTTAGGGTTAGGGTTAGGGTTAGGGTTAGGGTTAGGGTTAGGGTTAGGGTTAGGGTTAGGGTTAGGGTTAGGGTTAGGGTTAGGGTTAGGGTTAGGGTTAGGGTTAGGGTTAGGGTTAGGGTTAGGGTTAGGGTTAGGGTTAGGGTTAGGGTTAGGGTTAGGGTTAGGGTTAGGGTTAGGGTTAGGGTTAGGGTTAGGGTTAGGGTTAGGGTTAGGGTTAGGGTTAGGGTTAGGGTTAGGGTTAGGGTTAGGGTTAGGGTTAGGGTTAGGGTTAGGGTTAGGGTTAGGGTTAGGGTTAGGGTTAGGGTTAGGGTTAGGGTTAGGGTTAGGGTTAGGGTTAGGGTTAGGGTTAGGGTTAGGGTTAGGGTTAGGGTTAGGGTTAGGGTTAGGGTTAGGGTTAGGGTTAGGGTTAGGGTTAGGGTTAGGGTTAGGGTTAGGGTTAGGGTTAGGGTTAGGGTTAGGGTTAGGGTTAGGGTTAGGGTTAGGGTTAGGGTTAGGGTTAGGGTTAGGGTTAGGGTTAGGGTTAGGGTTAGGGTTAGGGTTAGGGTTAGGGTTAGGGTTAGGGTTAGGGTTAGGGTTAGGGTTAGGGTTAGGGTTAGGGTTAGGGTTAGGGTTAGGGTTAGGGTTAGGGTTAGGGTTAGGGTTAGGGTTAGGGTTAGGGTTAGGGTTAGGGTTAGGGTTAGGGTTAGGGTTAGGGTTAGGGTTAGGGTTAGGGTTAGGGTTAGGGTTAGGGTTAGGGTTAGGGTTAGGGTTAGGGTTAGGGTTAGGGTTAGGGTTAGGGTTAGGGTTAGGGTTAGGGTTAGGGTTAGGGTTAGGGTTAGGGTTAGGGTTAGGGTTAGGGTTAGGGTTAGGGTTAGGGTTAGGGTTAGGGTTAGGGTTAGGGTTAGGGTTAGGGTTAGGGTTAGGGTTAGGGTTAGGGTTAGGGTTAGGGTTAGGGTTAGGGTTAGGGTTAGGGTTAGGGTTAGGGTTAGGGTTAGGGTTAGGGTTAGGGTTAGGGTTAGGGTTAGGGTTAGGGTTAGGGTTAGGGTTAGGGTTAGGGTTAGGGTTAGGGTTAGGGTTAGGGTTAGGGTTAGGGTTAGGGTTAGGGTTAGGGTTAGGGTTAGGGTTAGGGTTAGGGTTAGGGTTAGGGTTAGGGTTAGGGTTAGGGTTAGGGTTAGGGTTAGGGTTAGGGTTAGGGTTAGGGTTAGGGTTAGGGTTAGGGTTAGGGTTAGGGTTAGGGTTAGGGTTAGGGTTAGGGTTAGGGTTAGGGTTAGGGTTAGGGTTAGGGTTAGGGTTAGGGTTAGGGTTAGGGTTAGGGTTAGGGTTAGGGTTAGGGTTAGGGTTAGGGTTAGGGTTAGGGTTAGGGTTAGGGTTAGGGTTAGGGTTAGGGTTAGGGTTAGGGTTAGGGTTAGGGTTAGGGTTAGGGTTAGGGTTAGGGTTAGGGTTAGGGTTAGGGTTAGGGTTAGGGTTAGGGTTAGGGTTAGGGTTAGGGTTAGGGTTAGGGTTAGGGTTAGGGTTAGGGTTAGGGTTAGGGTTAGGGTTAGGGTTAGGGTTAGGGTTAGGGTTAGGGTTAGGGTTAGGGTTAGGGTTAGGGTTAGGGTTAGGGTTAGGGTTAGGGTTAGGGTTAGGGTTAGGGTTAGGGTTAGGGTTAGGGTTAGGGTTAGGGTTAGGGTTAGGGTTAGGGTTAGGGTTAGGGTTAGGGTTAGGGTTAGGGTTAGGGTTAGGGTTAGGGTTAGGGTTAGGGTTAGGGTTAGGGTTAGGGTTAGGGTTAGGGTTAGGGTTAGGGTTAGGGTTAGGGTTAGGGTTAGGGTTAGGGTTAGGGTTAGGGTTAGGGTTAGGGTTAGGGTTAGGGTTAGGGTTAGGGTTAGGGTTAGGGTTAGGGTTAGGGTTAGGGTTAGGGTTAGGGTTAGGGTTAGGGTTAGGGTTAGGGTTAGGGTTAGGGTTAGGGTTAGGGTTAGGGTTAGGGTTAGGGTTAGGGTTAGGGTTAGGGTTAGGGTTAGGGTTAGGGTTAGGGTTAGGGTTAGGGTTAGGGTTAGGGTTAGGGTTAGGGTTAGGGTTAGGGTTAGGGTTAGGGTTAGGGTTAGGGTTAGGGTTAGGGTTAGGGTTAGGGTTAGGGTTAGGGTTAGGGTTAGGGTTAGGGTTAGGGTTAGGGTTAGGGTTAGGAGGGTTAGGGTTAGGGTTAGGGTTAGGGTTAGGGTTAGGGTTAGGGTTAGGGTTAGGGTTAGGGTTAG
>NW_026870244.1:7500-10000 GCF_963584025.1 Labrus mixtus
TGTCTGAGTGTGTGTGTGTGTGTGTGTGTGTGTGTGTCTGAGTGTGTGTGTGTGTGTGTGTGTGTGTGTGTGTGTGTGTGTGTGTCTCTGAGTGTGTGTGTGTGTGTGTGTGTGTGTGTGTCTCTGAGTGTGTGTGTGTGTGTGTGTGTCTCTGAGTGTGTGTGTGTGTGTGTGTGTGTGTGTCTCTGAGTGGGTGTGTGTCTCTGAGTGTGTGTGTGTGTGTCTCTGAGTGTGTGTGTGTGTGTGTGTGTGTCTCTGAGTGTGTGTGTGTGTGTGTGTGTGTGTGTCTCTGAGTGGGTGTGTGTGTGTGTGTGTCTCTGAGTGTGTGTGTGTCTCTGAGTGTGTGTGTGTGTGTCTCTGAGTGTGTGTGTGTGTGTGTGTGTGTCTCTGAGTGTGTGTGTGTGTGTGTCTCTGAGTGTGTGTGTGTGTGTGTGTCTCTGAGTGTGTGTGTGTGTCTCTGAGTGTGTGTGTGTCTCTGAGTGTGTGTGTGTGTGTGTCTCTGAGTGTGTGTGTGTGTGTGTGTGTGTCTCTGAGTGTGTGTGTGTGTGTGTCTCTGAGTGTGTGTGTGTGTGTGTGTCTCTGAGTGTGTGTGTGTGTCTCTGAGTGTGTGTGTGTGTGTGTGTGTGTGTCTCTGAGTGTGTGTGTGTGTGTGTGTGTGTGTGTGTGTGTGTCTCTGAGTGTGTGTGTGTGTGTGTCTCTGAGTGTGTGTGTGTCTCTGAGTGTGTGTGTGTGTGTGTGTGTGTCTCTGAGTGTGTGTGTGTGTGTGTCCTGTGCATGTTTAGTCACATCTATTTGCAAAAATTCAAAGTCCACGTAAACGCGGCTTCTCCTACGTCCTCCTGTTAGCTGTAGCATTAGCTGCATGTAACGCTCGGTTCTAGCCCCCCTCAAAAACAATTTGTCAGTGTGACGTCTTGTCAGTGTGAGATCACTGATCTAAGCCCATTGGCTCGTTGTGGCCCAGCAGCTCATGTTGCACGCCCGTTAACTTCTGTACCATGATATGCCGTAGCCTGCGGTAGCACAGTAGTGCTAAGGTGCTAATGTTTATGCTCCCCTCGGAGCCAAAGTGGCTGAGCAACTGACTAATTACGGCAGAGCCGACAGGCCGTCCAATCAGATCAGACTTGGCACACCTGGGGACTCTGAACGTGGGCACTTCAGAGCCTTAGAGAGAGTCAGAAGAGAGCCGGTGCATGGAGCGACAGAACATGAAAACAGACACTTTTTATAACTTTATCTATTGTGAACATACTTTAGTAGATACATAGATTAAATATAGGAACCCCATAAAGGGCAGAATATGACCTCTTTAAGGGTCCAGAGATGTTGGAGGGGGGTAAGAGTCCAGAGATGTTGGAGGGGGGTAAGGGTCCAGAGATGTTGGAGGGGGGTAAGGGTCCAGAGATGTTGGAGGGGGGTAAGGGTCCAGAGATGTTGGAGGGGGGTAAGAGTCCAAACCTCTGGTCTCATAATAACCTGAGGAACGAGGAAAAAAGATAATTATTCTGTGACACGTGCAGCTTTTCTGCTTATGTAACCGAGCACTCCCTGTTCTCACCTGTCAGGTGTTCTCTCTCTCTCATCACCTGTCAGGTGTTCTCTCTCTCATCACCTGTCAGGTGTTCTCTCTCTCATCACCTGTCAGGTGTTCTCTCTCTCTTCACCTGTCAGGTGTTCTCTCTCTCTCCTCACCTGTCAGGTGTTCTCTCTCTCTTCACCTGTCAGGTGTTCTCTCTCTCTCCTCACCTGTCAGGTGTTCTCTCTCTCATCACCTGTCAGGTGTTCTCTCTCTCATCACCTGTCAGGTGTTCTCTCTCTCATCACCTGTCAGGTGTTCTCTCTCTCTCCTCACCTGTCAGGTGTTCTCTCTCTCTTCACCTGTCAGGTGTTCTCTCTCTCATCACCTGTCAGGTGTTCTCTCTCTCATCACCTGTCAGGTGTTCTCTCTCTCTCCTCACCTGTCAGGTGTTCTCTCTCTCTTCACCTGTCAGGTGTTCTCTCTCTCATCACCTGTCAGGTGTTCTCTCTCTCATCACCTGTCAGGTGTTCTCTCTCTCTCCTCACCTGTCAGGTGTTCTCTCTCTCTCTTCACCTGTCAGGTGTTCTCTCTCTCATCACCTGTCAGGTGTTCTCTCTCTCATCACCTGTCAGGTGTTCTCTCTCTCATCACCTGTCAGGTGTTCTCTCTCTCTCCTCACCTGTCAGGTGTTCTCTCTCTCTTCACCTGTCAGGTGTTCTCTCTCTCTCTCATCACCTGTCAGGTGTTCTCTCTCTCTCATCACCTGTCAGGTGTTCTCTCACTCATCACCTGTTTTATTCTCTGACTCGTCCTCTGCAGAAACAACACGATGTCGCTGGAGAAGAAGCAGACTGCGCCGGCTGACAGGTGAGCTGGATGATTCAGTGTTAAAGTCTGCTCGCTCTCAGGTGACGTCGTGAATAACGGCGTGTTATTTCTGCAGAGGTCATGTTGTCGGCGTCATCGTCTTCGTGCTCG
>NW_026870245.1:0-15000 GCF_963584025.1 Labrus mixtus
ATAACAGAGAGAAGTAAAGACCTGAGTGACATCATAACAGAGAGAAGTAAAGAGGAGTGACATCATAACAGAGAGAAGTAAAGAGGAGTGACATCATAACAGAGAAAAGTAAAGACCTGAGTGACATCATAACAGAGAGAAGTGAAGAGGAGTGACATCATAACAGAGAGAAGTAAAGACCTGAGTGACATCATAACAGAGAGAAGTAAAGACCTGAGTGACATCATAACAGAGAGAAGTAAAGAGGAGTGACATCATAACAAAGAAACGTAAAGACCTGAGTGACATCATAACAGAGAGAAGTAAAGAGGAGTGACATCATAACAAAGAGAAGTAAAGACCTGAGTGACATCATAACAGAGAGAAGTAAAGACCTGAGTGACATCATAACAAAGAGAAATAAAGACCTGAGTGACATCATAACAGAGAGAAGTAAATAGGAGTGACATCATAACAGAGAGAAGTAAATAGGAGTGACATCATAACAGAGAGAAGTAAAGACCTGAGTGACATCATAACAGAGAGAAGTAAAGACCTGAGTGACATCATAACAGAGAGAAGTAAAGACCTGAGCGACATCATAACAAAGAGAAATAAAGACCTGAGTGACATCATAACAGAGAGAAGTAAATAGGAGTGACATCATAACAGAGAGAAGAAAATAGGAGTGACATCATAACAGAGAGAAATGAAGAGGAGTGACATCATAAAAGAGAGAAGTAAAGACCCGAGTGACATCATGACAGAGAGAAATAAAGACCTTAGTGACATCATCACAGAGAGAAGTAAAGACCTGAGTGACATCATAACAGAGAAGTAAAGACCTGAGTGATATCATAACAGAGAAAAGTATAGAGGAGTGACATCATAACAGAGAGAAGTAAAGACCTGAGTGACATCATGACAGAGTGAAGTAAAGACCTGAGTGACATCATAACAGAGAGAAGTGAAGAGGAGTGACATCATAACAGAGAGAAGTAAAGACCTGAGTGACATCATAACAGAGAAAAGTAAAGACCTGAGTGACATCATAACAAAGAGAAATAAAGACCTGAGTGACATCATAACAGAGAGAAGTAAAGACCTGAGTGACATCATAACAAAGAGAAATAAAGACCTGAGTGACATCATAATAGAGAGAAATAAAGAGGAGTGACATCATAACAGAGAGAAGTAAAGACCTGAGTGACATCATAACAGAGAGAAATAAATAGGAGTGACATCATAACAGAGAGAAGTAAATAGGAGTGACATCATAACAGAGAGAAATGAAGAGGAGTGACATCATAACAGAGAGAAGTAAAGACCTGAGTGACATCATAACAGAGTGAAGTAAAGAGGATTTAGATCATAACAGAGAGAAGTAAAGACCTGAGTGACATCATAACAGAGAGAAATAAAGAGGAGTGACATCATAACAGAGAGAAGTAAAGAGGAGTGACATCATAACAGAGAAAAGTAAAGACCTGAGTGACATCATAACAGAGAGAAGTGAAGAGGAGTGACATCATAACAGAGAGAAGTAAAGACCTGAGTGACATCATAACAGAGAGAAGTAAAGACCTGAGTGACATCATAACAGGGAGAAGTAAAGAGGAGTGACATCATAACAAAGAAACGTAAAGACCTGAGTGACATCATAACAGAGAGAAGTAAAGAGGAGTGACATCATAACAAAGAGAAGTAAAGACCTGAGTGACATCATAACAGAGAGAAGTAAAGACCTGAGTGACATCATAACAAAGAGAAATAAAGACCTGAGTGACATCATAACAGAGAGAAGTAAATAGGAGTGACATCATAACAGAGAGAAGTAAATAGGAGTGACATCATAACAGAGAGAAGTAAATAGGAGTGACATCATAACAGAGAGAAATGAAGAGGAGTGACATCATAACAGAGAGAAGTAAAGACCTGAGTGACATCATAACAGAGAGAAGTAAAGACCTGAGCGACATCATAACAAAGAGAAATAAAGACCTGAGTGACATCATAACAGAGAGAAGTAAATAGGAGTGACATCATAACAGAGAGAAGAAAATAGGAGTGACATCATAACAGAGAGAAATGAAGAGGAGTGACATCATAAAAGAGAGAAGTAAAGACCCGAGTGACATCATGACAGAGAGAAATAAAGACCTTAGTGACATCATCACAGAGAGAAGTAAAGACCTGAGTGACATCATAACAGAGAAGTAAAGACCTGAGTGATATCATAACAGAGAAAAGTATAGAGGAGTGACATCATAACAGAGAGAAGTAAAGACCTGAGTGACATCATGACAGAGTGAAGTAAAGACCTGAGTGACATCATAACAGAGAGAAGTGAAGAGGAGTGACATCATAACAGAGAGAAGTAAAGACCTGAGTGACATCATAACAGAGAGAAGTAAAGACCTGAGTGACATCATAACAAAGAGAAATAAAGACCTGAGTGACATCATAATAGAGAGAAATAAAGAGGAGTGACATCATAACAGAGAGAAGTAAAGACCTGAGTGACATCATAACAGAGAGAAATAAATAGGAGTGACATCATAACAGAGAGAAGTAAATAGGAGTGACATCATAACAGAGAGAAATGAAGAGGAGTGACATCATAACAGAGAGAAGTAAAGACCTGAGTGACATCATAACAGAGTGAAGTAAAGAGGATTTAGATCATAACAGAGAGAAGTAAAGACCTGAGTGACATCATAACAGAGAGAAGTAAAGAGGAGTGACATCATAACAGAGAGAAGTAAAGAGGAGTGACATCATAACAGAGAAAAGTAAAGACCTGAGTGACATCATAACAGAGAGAAGTGAAGAGGAGTGACATCATAACAGAGAGAAGTAAAGACCTGAGTGACATCATAACAGAGAGAAGTAAAGACCTGAGTGACATCATAACAGAGAGAAGTAAAGAGGAGTGACATCATAACAGAGAGAAATGAAGAGGAGTGACATCATAAAAGAGAGAAGTAAAGACCCGAGTGACATCATGACAGAGAGAAATAAAGACCTTAGTGACATCATCACAGAGAGAAGTAAAGACCTGAGTGACATCATAACAGAGAAGTAAAGACCTGAGTGATATCATAACAGAGAAAAGTATAGAGGAGTGACATCATAACAGAGAGAAGTAAAGACCTGAGTGACATCATGACAGAGTGAAGTAAAGACCTGAGTGACATCATAACAGAGAGAAGTGAAGAGGAGTGACATCATAACAGAGAGAAGTAAAGACCTGAGTGACATCATAACAGAGAAAAGTAAAGACCTGAGTGACATCATAACAAAGAGAAATAAAGACCTGAGTGACATCATAACAGAGAGAAGTAAAGACCTGAGTGACATCATAACAAAGAGAAATAAAGACCTGAGTGACATCATAATAGAGAGAAATAAAGAGGATTTACATCATAACAGAGAGAAGTAAAGACCTGAGTGACATCATAACAGAGTGAAGTAAAGAGGATTTACATCATAACAGAGAGAAGTAAAGACCTGAGTGACATCATAACAGAGAGAAATAAAGAGGAGTGACATCATAACAGAGAGAAGTAAAGAGGAGTGACATCATAACAGAGAGAAGTAAAGACCTGAGCGACATCATAACAAAGAGAAATAAAGACCTGAGTGACATCATAACAGAGAGAAGTAAATAGGAGTGACATCATAACAGAGAGAAGAAAATAGGAGTGACATCATAACAGAGAGAAATGAAGAGGAGTGACATCATAAAAGAGAGAAGTAAAGACCCGAGTGACATCATGACAGAGAGAAATAAAGACCTTAGTGACATCATCACAGAGAGAAGTAAAGACCTGAGTGACATCATAACAGAGAAGTAAAGACCTGAGTGATATCATAACAGAGAAAAGTATAGAGGAGTGACATCATAACAGAGAGAAGTAAAGACCTGAGTGACATCATGACAGAGTGAAGTAAAGACCTGAGTGACATCATAACAGAGAGAAGTGAAGAGGAGTGACATCATAACAGAGAGAAGTAAAGACCTGAGTGACATCATAACAGAGAAAAGTAAAGACCTGAGTGACATCATAACAGAGAGAAGTAAAGACCTGAGTGACATCATAACAGAGAAAAGTAAAGACCTGAGTGACATCATAACAAAGAGAAATAAAGACCTGAGTGACATCATAACAGAGAGAAGTGAAGAGGAGTGACATCATAACAGAGAGAAGTAAAGACCTGAGTGACATCATAACAGAGAAAAGTAAAGACCTGAGTGACATCATAACAAAGAGAAATAAAGACCTGAGTGACATCATAACAGAGAGAAGTAAAGACCTGAGTGACATCATAACAAAGAGAAATAAAGACCTGAGTGACATCATAATAGAGAGAAATAAAGAGGAGTGACATCATAACAGAGAGAAGTAAAGACCTGAGTGACATCATAACAGAGAGAAATAAATAGGAGTGACATCATAACAGAGAGAAGTAAATAGGAGTGACATCATAACAGAGAGAAATGAAGAGGAGTGACATCATAACAGAGAGAAGTAAAGACCTGAGTGACATCATAACAGAGTGAAGTAAAGAGGATTTACATCATAACAGAGAGAAGTAAAGACCTGAGTGACATCATAACAGAGAGAAATAAAGAGGAGTGACATCATAACAGAGAGAAGTAAAGAGGAGTGACATCATAACAGAGAGAAGTAAAGACCTGAGCGACATCATAACAAAGAGAAATAAAGACCTGAGTGACATCATAACAGAGAGAAGTAAATAGGAGTGACATCATAACAGAGAGAAGAAAATAGGAGTGACATCATAACAGAGAGAAATGAAGAGGAGTGACATCATAAAAGAGAGAAGTAAAGACCCGAGTGACATCATGACAGAGAGAAATAAAGACCTTAGTGACATCATCACAGAGAGAAGTAAAGACCTGAGTGACATCATAACAGAGAAGTAAAGACCTGAGTGATATCATAACAGAGAAAAGTATAGAGGAGTGACATCATAACAGAGAGAAGTAAAGACCTGAGTGACATCATGACAGAGTGAAGTAAAGACCTGAGTGACATCATAACAGAGAGAAGTGAAGAGGAGTGACATCATAACAGAGAGAAGTAAAGACCTGAGTGACATCATAACAGAGAAAAGTAAAGACCTGAGTGACATCATAACAGAGAGAAGTAAAGACCTGAGTGACATCATAACAGAGAAGTAAAGACCTGAGTGATATCATAACAGAGAAAAGTATAGAGGAGTGACATCATAACAGAGAGAAGTAAAGACCTGAGTGACATCATGACAGAGTGAAGTAAAGACCTGAGTGACATCATAACAGAGAGAAGTGAAGAGGAGTGACATCATAACAGAGAGAAGTAAAGACCTGAGTGACATCATAACAGAGAGAAGTAAAGACCTGAGTGACATCATAACAAAGAGAAATAAAGACCTGAGTGACATCATAATAGAGAGAAATAAAGAGGAGTGACATCATAACAGAGAGAAGTAAAGACCTGAGTGACATCATAACAGAGAGAAATAAATAGGAGTGACATCATAACAGAGAGAAGTAAATAGGAGTGACATCATAACAGAGAGAAATGAAGAGGAGTGACATCATAACAAAGAGAAGTAAAGACCTGAGTGACATCATAACAGAGTGAAGTAAAGAGGATTTAGATCATAACAGAGAGAAGTAAAGACCTGAGTGACATCATAACAGAGAGAAGTAAAGAGGAGTGACATCATAACAGAGAGAAGTAAAGAGGAGTGACATCATAACAGAGAAAAGTAAAGACCTGAGTGACATCATAACAGAGAGAAGTGAAGAGGAGTGACATCATAACAGAGAGAAGTAAAGACCTGAGTGACATCATAACAGAGAGAAGTAAAGACCTGAGTGACATCATAACAGAGAGAAGTAAAGAGGAGTGACATCATAACAGAGAGAAATGAAGAGGAGTGACATCATAAAAGAGAGAAGTAAAGACCCGAGTGACATCATGACAGAGAGAAATAAAGACCTTAGTGACATCATCACAGAGAGAAGTAAAGACCTGAGTGACATCATAACAGAGAAGTAAAGACCTGAGTGATATCATAACAGAGAAAAGTATAGAGGAGTGACATCATAACAGAGAGAAGTAAAGACCTGAGTGACATCATGACAGAGTGAAGTAAAGACCTGAGTGACATCATAACAGAGAGAAGTGAAGAGGAGTGACATCATAACAGAGAGAAGTAAAGACCTGAGTGACATCATAACAGAGAAAAGTAAAGACCTGAGTGACATCATAACAAAGAGAAATAAAGACCTGAGTGACATCATAACAGAGAGAAGTAAAGACCTGAGTGACATCATAACAAAGAGAAATAAAGACCTGAGTGACATCATAATAGAGAGAAATAAAGAGGAGTGACATCATAACAGAGAGAAGTAAAGACCTGAGTGACATCATAACAGAGAGAAATAAATAGGAGTGACATCATAACAGAGAGAAGTAAATAGGAGTGACATCATAACAGAGAGAAATGAAGAGGAGTGACATCATAACAGAGAGAAGTAAAGACCTGAGTGACATCATAACAGAGTGAAGTAAAGAGGATTTACATCATAACAGAGAGAAGTAAAGACCTGAGTGACATCATAACAGAGAGAAATAAAGAGGAGTGACATCATAACAGAGAGAAGTAAAGAGGAGTGACATCATAACAGAGAGAAGTAAAGACCTGAGCGACATCATAACAAAGAGAAATAAAGACCTGAGTGACATCATAACAGAGAGAAGTAAATAGGAGTGACATCATAACAGAGAGAAGAAAATAGGAGTGACATCATAACAGAGAGAAATGAAGAGGAGTGACATCATAAAAGAGAGAAGTAAAGACCCGAGTGACATCATGACAGAGAGAAATAAAGACCTTAGTGACATCATCACAGAGAGAAGTAAAGACCTGAGTGACATCATAACAGAGAAGTAAAGACCTGAGTGATATCATAACAGAGAAAAGTATAGAGGAGTGACATCATAACAGAGAGAAGTAAAGACCTGAGTGACATCATGACAGAGTGAAGTAAAGACCTGAGTGACATCATAACAGAGAGAAGTGAAGAGGAGTGACATCATAACAGAGAGAAGTAAAGACCTGAGTGACATCATAACAGAGAAAAGTAAAGACCTGAGTGACATCATAACAGAGAGAAGTAAAGACCTGAGTGACATCATAACAGAGAAAAGTAAAGACCTGAGTGACATCATAACAGAGAGAAGTAAAGACCTGAGTGACATCATAACAGAGAAAAGTAAAGACCTGAGTGACATCATAACAAAGAGAAATAAAGACCTGAGTGACATCATAACAGAGAGAAATAAATAGGAGTGACATCATAACAGAGAGAAGTAAATAGGAGTGACATCATAACAGAGAGAAATGAAGAGGAGTGACATCATAACAGAGAGAAGTAAAGACCTGAGTGACATCATAACAGAGTGAAGTAAAGAGGATTTAGATCATAACAGAGAGAAGTAAAGACCTGAGTGACATCATAACAGAGAAAAGTAAAGACCTGAGTGACATCATAACAGAGAGAAGTGAAGAGGAGTGACATCATAACAGAGAGAAGTAAAGACCTGAGTGACATCATAACAGAGAAAAGTAAAGACCTGAGTGACATCATAACAGAGAGAAGTAAAGACCTGAGTGACATCATAACAGAGAGAAGTAAAGATGAGTGACATCATAACAGAGAGAAGTAAAGACCTGAGTGACATCATAACAGAGAGAAGTAAAGAGGAGTGACATCATAACAAAGAGAAGTAAAGACCTGAGTGACATCATAACAGAGAGAAGTGAAGAGGAGTGACATCATAACAAAGAGAAGTAAAGACCTGAGTGACATCATAACAAAGAGAAATAAAGACCTGAGTGACATCATAACAGAGAGAAATAAATAGGAGTGACATCATAACAGAGAGAAGTAAATAGGAGTGACATCATAACAGAGAGAAATGAAGAGGAGTGACATCATAACAGAGAGAAGTAAAGACCTGAGTGACATCATAACAGAGTGAAGTAAAGAGGATTTAGATCATAACAGAGAGAAGTAAAGACCTGAGTGACATCATAACAGAGAGAAATAAAGAGGAGTGACATCATAACAGAGAGAAGTAAAGAGGAGTGACATCATAACAGAGAAAAGTAAAGACCTGAGTGACATCATAACAGAGAGAAGTAAAGACCTGAGTGACATCATAACAGAGAGAAGTAAAGACCTGAGTGACATCATAACAGGGAGAAGTAAAGAGGAGTGACATCATAACAAAGAAACGTAAAGACCTGAGTGACATCATAACAGAGAGAAGTAAAGAGGAGTGACATCATAACAAAGAGAAGTAAAGACCTGAGTGACATCATAACAGAGAGAAGTAAAGACCTGAGTGACATCATAACAAAGAGAAATAAAGACCTGAGTGACATCATAACAGAGAGAAGTAAAGACCTGAGTGACATCATAACAGAGAGAAGTAAAGACCTGAGCGACATCATAACAAAGAGAAATAAAGACCTGAGTGACATCATAACAGAGAGAAGTAAATAGGAGTGACATCATAACAGAGAGAAGAAAATAGGAGTGACATCATAACAGAGAGAAATGAAGAGGAGTGACATCATAAAAGAGAGAAGTAAAGACCCGAGTGACATCATGACAGAGAGAAATAAAGACCTTAGTGACATCATCACAGAGAGAAGTAAAGACCTGAGTGACATCATAACAGAGAAGTAAAGACCTGAGTGATATCATAACAGAGAAAAGTATAGAGGAGTGACATCATAACAGAGAGAAGTAAAGACCTGAGTGACATCATGACAGAGTGAAGTAAAGACCTGAGTGACATCATAACAGAGAGAAGTGAAGAGGAGTGACATCATAACAGAGAGAAGTAAAGACCTGAGTGACATCATAACAGAGAAAAGTAAAGACCTGAGTGACATCATAACAGAGAGAAGTAAAGACCTGAGTGACATCATAACAGAAAAAAGTAAAGACCTGAGTGACATCATAACAAAGAGAAATAAAGACCTGAGTGACATCATAACAGAGAGAAGTAAAGACCTGAGTGACATCATAACAAAGAGAAATAAAGACCTGAGTGACATCATAATAGAGAGAAATAAAGAGGAGTGACATCATAACAGAGAGAAGTAAAGACCTGAGTGACATCATAACAGAGTGAAGTAAAGAGGATTTAGATCATAACAGAGAGAAGTAAAGACCTGAGTGACATCATAACAGAGAGAAATAAAGAGGAGTGACATCATAACAGAGAGAAGTAAAGAGGAGTGACATCATAACAGAGAAAAGTAAAGACCTGAGTGACATCATAACAGAGAGAAGTGAAGAGGAGTGACATCATAACAGAGAGAAGTAAAGACCTGAGTGACATCATAACAGAGAGAAGTAAAGACCTGAGTGACATCATAACAGGGAGAAGTAAAGAGGAGTGACATCATAACAAAGAAACGTAAAGACCTGAGTGACATCATAACAGAGAGAAGTAAAGAGGAGTGACATCATAACAAAGAGAAGTAAAGACCTGAGTGACATCATAACAGAGAGAAGTAAAGACCTGAGTGACATCATAACAAAGAGAAATAAAGACCTGAGTGACATCATAACAGAGAGAAGTAAATAGGAGTGACATCATAACAGAGAGAAGTAAATAGGAGTGACATCATAACAGAGAGAAATGAAGAGGAGTGACATCATAACAGAGAGAAATGAAGAGGAGTGACATCATAACAGAGAGAAGTAAAGACCTGAGTGACATCATAACAGAGAGAAGTAAAGACCTGAGCGACATCATAACAAAGAGAAATAAAGACCTGAGTGACATCATAACAGAGAGAAGTAAATAGGAGTGACATCATAACAGAGAGAAGAAAATAGGAGTGACATCATAACAGAGAGAAATGAAGAGGAGTGACATCATAAAAGAGAGAAGTAAAGACCCGAGTGACATCATGACAGAGAGAAATAAAGACCTTAGTGACATCATCACAGAGAGAAGTAAAGACCTGAGTGACATCATAACAGAGAAGTAAAGACCTGAGTGATATCATAACAGAGAAAAGTATAGAGGAGTGACATCATAACAGAGAGAAGTAAAGACCTGAGTGACATCATGACAGAGTGAAGTAAAGACCTGAGTGACATCATAACAGAGAGAAGTGAAGAGGAGTGACATCATAACAGAGAGAAGTAAAGACCTGAGTGACATCATAACAGAGAAAAGTAAAGACCTGAGTGACATCATAACAGAGAGAAGTAAAGACCTGAGTGACATCATAACAGAGAAAAGTAAAGACCTGAGTGACATCATAACAAAGAGAAATAAAGACCTGAGTGACATCATAACAGAGAGAAGTAAAGACCTGAGTGACATCATAACAAAGAGAAATAAAGACCTGAGTGACATCATAATAGAGAGAAATAAAGAGGAGTGACATCATAACAGAGAGAAGTAAAGACCTGAGTGACATCATAACAGAGAGAAATAAATAGGAGTGACATCATAACAGAGAGAAGTAAATAGGAGTGACATCATAACAGAGAGAAATGAAGAGGAGTGACATCATAACAGAGAGAAGTAAAGACCTGAGTGACATCATAACAGAGTGAAGTAAAGAGGATTTAGATCATAACAGAGAGAAGTAAAGACCTGAGTGACATCATAACAGAGAGAAATAAAGAGGAGTGACATCATAACAGAGAGAAGTAAAGAGGAGTGACATCATAACAGAGAAAAGTAAAGACCTGAGTGACATCATAACAGAGAGAAGTGAAGAGGAGTGACATCATAACAGAGAGAAGTAAAGACCTGAGTGACATCATAACAGAGAGAAGTAAAGACCTGAGTGACATCATAACAGGGAGAAGTAAAGAGGAGTGACATCATAACAAAGAAACGTAAAGACCTGAGTGACATCATAACAGAGAGAAGTAAAGAGGAGTGACATCATAACAAAGAGAAGTAAAGACCTGAGTGACATCATAACAGAGAGAAGTAAAGACCTGAGTGACATCATAACAAAGAGAAATAAAGACCTGAGTGACATCATAACAGAGAGAAGTAAATAGGAGTGACATCATAACAGAGAGAAGTAAATAGGAGTGACATCATAACAGAGAGAAATGAAGAGGAGTGACATCATAACAGAGAGAAATGAAGAGGAGTGACATCATAACAGAGAGAAGTAAAGACCTGAGTGACATCATAACAGAGAGAAGTAAAGACCTGAGCGACATCATAACAAAGAGAAATAAAGACCTGAGTGACATCATAACAGAGAGAAGTAAATAGGAGTGACATCATAACAGAGAGAAGAAAATAGGAGTGACATCATAACAGAGAGAAATGAAGAGGAGTGACATCATAAAAGAGAGAAGTAAAGACCCGAGTGACATCATGACAGAGAGAAATAAAGACCTTAGTGACATCATCACAGAGAGAAGTAAAGACCTGAGTGACATCATAACAGAGAAGTAAAGACCTGAGTGATATCATAACAGAGAAAAGTATAGAGGAGTGACATCATAACAGAGAGAAGTAAAGACCTGAGTGACATCATGACAGAGTGAAGTAAAGACCTGAGTGACATCATAACAGAGAGAAGTGAAGAGGAGTGACATCATAACAGAGAGAAGTAAAGACCTGAGTGACATCATAACAGAGAAAAGTAAAGACCTGAGTGACATCATAACAGAGAGAAGTAAAGACCTGAGTGACATCATAACAGAGAAAAGTAAAGACCTGAGTGACATCATAACAAAGAGAAATAAAGACCTGAGTGACATCATAACAGAGAGAAGTAAAGACCTGAGTGACATCATAACAAAGAGAAATAAAGACCTGAGTGACATCATAATAGAGAGAAATAAAGAGGAGTGACATCATAACAGAGAGAAGTAAAGACCTGAGTGACATCATAACAGAGAGAAATAAATAGGAGTGACATCATAACAGAGAGAAGTAAATAGGAGTGACATCATAACAGAGAGAAATGAAGAGGAGTGACATCATAACAGAGAGAAGTAAAGACCTGAGTGACATCATAACAGAGTGAAGTAAAGAGGATTTAGATCATAACAGAGAGAAGTAAAGACCTGAGTGACATCATAACAGAGAGAAATAAAGAGGAGTGACATCATAACAGAGAGAAGTAAAGAGGAGTGACATCATAACAGAGAAAAGTAAAGACCTGAGTGACATCATAACAGAGAGAAGTGAAGAGGAGTGACATCATAACAGAGAGAAGTAAAGACCTGAGTGACATCATAACAGAGAGAAGTAAAGACCTGAGTGACATCATAACAGGGAGAAGTAAAGAGGAGTGACATCATAACAAAGAAACGTAAAGACCTGAGTGACATCATAACAGAGAGAAGTAAAGAGGAGTGACATCATAACAAAGAGAAGTAAAGACCTGAGTGACATCATAACAGAGAGAAGTAAAGACCTGAGTGACATCATAACAAAGAGAAATAAAGACCTGAGTGACATCATAACAGAGAGAAGTAAATAGGAGTGACATCATAACAGAGAGAAGTAAATAGGAGTGACATCATAACAGAGAGAAGTAAATAGGAGTGACATCATAACAGAGAGAAATGAAGAGGAGTGACATCATAACAGAGAGAAGTAAAGACCTGAGTGACATCATAACAGAGAGAAGTAAAGACCTGAGCGACATCATAACAAAGAGAAATAAAGACCTGAGTGACATCATAACAGAGAGAAGTAAATAGGAGTGACATCATAACAGAGAGAAGAAAATAGGAGTGACATCATAACAGAGAGAAATGAAGAGGAGTGACATCATAAAAGAGAGAAGTAAAGACCCGAGTGACATCATGACAGAGAGAAATAAAGACCTTAGTGACATCATCACAGAGAGAAGTAAAGACCTGAGTGACATCATAACAGAGAAGTAAAGACCTGAGTGATATCATAACAGAGAAAAGTATAGAGGAGTGACATCATAACAGAGAGAAGTAAAGACCTGAGTGACATCATGACAGAGTGAAGTAAAGACCTGAGTGACATCATAACAGAGAGAAGTGAAGAGGAGTGACATCATAACAGAGAGAAGTAAAGACCTGAGTGACATCATAACAGAGAGAAGTAAAGACCTGAGTGACATCATAACAAAGAGAAATAAAGACCTGAGTGACATCATAATAGAGAGAAATAAAGAGGAGTGACATCATAACAGAGAGAAGTAAAGACCTGAGTGACATCATAACAGAGAGAAATAAATAGGAGTGACATCATAACAGAGAGAAGTAAATAGGAGTGACATCATAACAGAGAGAAATGAAGAGGAGTGACATCATAACAGAGAGAAGTAAAGACCTGAGTGACATCATAACAGAGTGAAGTAAAGAGGATTTAGATCATAACAGAGAGAAGTAAAGACCTGAGTGACATCATAACAGAGAGAAGTAAAGAGGAGTGACATCATAACAGAGAGAAGTAAAGAGGAGTGACATCATAACAGAGAAAAGTAAAGACCTGAGTGACATCATAACAGAGAGAAGTGAAGAGGAGTGACATCATAACAGAGAGAAGTAAAGACCTGAGTGACATCATAACAGAGAGAAGTAAAGACCTGAGTGACATCATAACAGAGAGAAGTAAAGAGGAGTGACATCATAACAAAGAAACGTAAAGACCTGAGTGACATCATAACAGAGAGAAGTAAAGAGGAGTGACATCATAACAAAGAGAAGTAAAGACCTGAGTGACATCATAACAGAGAGAAGTAAAGACCTGAGTGACATCATAACAAAGAGAAATAAAGACCTGAGTGACATCATAACAGAGAGAAGTAAATAGGAGTGACATCATAACAGAGAGAAGTAAATAGGAGTGACATCATAACAGAGAGAAGTAAATAGGAGTGACATCATAACAGAGAGAAATGAAGAGGAGTGACATCATAACAGAGAGAAGTAAAGACCTGAGTGACATCATAACAGAGAGAAGTAAAGACCTGAGCGACATCATAACAAAGAGAAATAAAGACCTGAGTGACATCATAACAGAGAGAAGTAAATAGGAGTGACATCATAACAGAGAGAAGAAAATAGGAGTGACATCATAACAGAGAGAAATGAAGAGGAGTGACATCATAAAAGAGAGAAGTAAAGACCCGAGTGACATCATGACAGAGAGAAATAAAGACCTTAGTGACATCATCACAGAGAGAAGTAAAGACCTGAGTGACATCATAACAGAGAAGTAAAGACCTGAGTGATATCATAACAGAGAAAAGTATAGAGGAGTGACATCATAACAGAGAGAAGTAAAGACCTGAGTGACATCATGACAGAGTGAAGTAAAGACCTGAGTGACATCATAACAGAGAGAAGTGAAGAGGAGTGACATCATAACAGAGAGAAGTAAAGACCTGAGTGACATCATAACAGAGAAAAGTAAAGACCTGAGTGACATCATAACAAAGAGAAATAAAGACCTGAGTGACATCATAACAGAGAGAAGTAAAGACCTGAGTGACATCATAACAAAGAGAAATAAAGACCTGAGTGACATCATAATAGAGAGAAATAAAGAGGAGTGACATCATAACAGAGAGAAGTAAAGACCTGAGTGACATCATAACAGAGAGAAATAAATAGGAGTGACATCATAACAGAGAGAAGTAAATAGGAGTGACATCATAACAGAGAGAAATGAAGAGGAGTGACATCATAACAGAGAGAAGTAAAGACCTGAGTGACATCATAACAGAGTGAAGTAAAGAGGATTTACATCATAACAGAGAGAAGTAAAGACCTGAGTGACATCATAACAGAGAGAAATAAAGAGGAGTGACATCATAACAGAGAGAAGTAAAGAGGAGTGACATCATAACAGAGAGAAGTAAAGAGGAGTGACATCATAACAGAGAAAAGTGAAGAGGAGTGACATCATAACAGAGAGAAGTAAAGACCTGAGTGACATCATA